>NC_045443.1:44354560-44355831 GCF_002776525.5 Piliocolobus tephrosceles
CTCTGCCTCCCGGGTTCATGCCATTCTCCTGCTTCAGCCTCCCAAGTAGCTGGGACTATAGGTGCCCACCACCACACCTGGCTAATTTTTTTGTATTTTTAGTAGAGACGGGGTTTCACCATGGTAGCCAGGATGGTCTCTATCTCCTGGCCTCGTGATCCGCCCGCCACGGCCTCCCAAAGTGCTGGGATTACAGGTGTGAGCCACCACACCTGGCCCAAAACAATTCTTAAGACTGATAAAGCAGATTCTAGCAATAAGACACCAAATTCTAGCCTGACTCTAGTATAGTATGACAGATAGGCCCTGAAATAAATTGAAGTATTTACCCCAAATTATATTTCTTCGACATATTTTGAAACAGCCTTGCAAATCTGTTTCTTGTGAGAAAAATCTGCCTTCTGTAGAGAATCCTTGTTCCTTTTCAGGCCTTTTTCCTAATACAGGAGAGAATGAACTCTGAGAATAAACATTTACAATCTATTCTCTCTAAAGCCTGGTACCTGGCCACTTCTTCTGCATAATGGAAACCCTGGTCTCCACAATCCCTTATCTTAACCCAGACCTTCCCTTTTATTGATTCTAATTCTTTAGACAATAACTTAATGCTTTCAACCAATTGCCAATCAGAAAAATCTTTGACTCTACCTATGACTTGGAAGCCCCTGCTTCGAGTTGTCCTGTGTTTATGAATGGAACCAATATATATCTTACAGTATTCATTAAAGTCTTATGTCTCCTTGAAATGTACAAAACCAAGCTGTAACCCAGTCACTTTGGGCACATGTTCTCAGGATCTCCTGAGGGCTGTGCCATGGGCCATTGGTCACTTATATGTGGCTCAGAATAAATCTCTTCAACTATTTTATGGAGTTTCACTCTTTTCATCAACATCCAAAAGAAAATACATTGTTCTATCAAAAAGATACATGCATGCATATGTTAATCGCAGCACTATTCACAATAACAAAGACATGGAATCAACCTAGGGGCCCATCAACTGGACTGGATAAAGAAAATGTGGGGCAGGGGGCGGTGGCTCAAGCCTGTAATCCCAGCACTTTTGGAGGCCGAGCCAGACGGATCACAAGGTCAGGAGATGGAGACCATCCTGGCTAACACAGTGAAACCCCCTCTCTACTAAAAAATGCAAAAAAGGCCGGGCGCGGTGGCTCAGGCCTGTAATCCCAGCACTTTGGGAGGCTGAGACGGGCAGATCACAAGGTCAGGAGATCGAGACCATCCTGGCTAACACGGTGAAACCCCGTCTC
>NC_045443.1:44355931-44367429 GCF_002776525.5 Piliocolobus tephrosceles
CCAAAAAAAAAAAAAAAATGCAAAAAAACTAGCCGGGCGAGTTGGCGGGTGCCTGTAGTCCCAGTTATCGGGAGGCTGAGGTAGGAGAATGGCGTAAACCCGGGAGGAGGAGCTTGCAGTGAGCTGAGATCCGGCCACTGCACTCCAGCCTGGGTGACAGAGCCAGACTCCATCTCAAAAAAAAAAAAAAAGAAAATGTGGTACATGTATACCGTCGAATACTATGCAGCCACAAAAAGAATAAAATTATATTCTTTTGTTGCAGCTAGAGGCCATTATCCTAAGCAAATTAACACAGAAACAGAAAACCAAATACTACATGTTCTATAAGTGAGAGCTAAACATTAAGTACTCATGGGCACAAAGATGGCAGCAGTAGACACTAGGGACTATTAGAGGGGATAGAGAGGGAGGGGGCAAGGGGGAAGGCTTGAGAAACTATTGGATAATATGCTTACTACCTGGCTTCTGGGATCAATAGCACCCCAAAAGCCTTAGCATTATGCAACAAATCTGCACATGTACCCTCTGAATCTAAAATAATGTGTCTATATCTATATATAATATATCTAATATATCATCTTAAACTTTTAAAACTTGGCAAAATATTTCAAAATTTTGTCTGTGCTCCTATCGAGCAAATATATGGGAAGTATCAGGGAAAGGGAAGGAATGGTAGTGATGGTCCTAATGCACACAGCATATTATACAGCTGCAATCATTAAATCAACAAGGGACAAGTGCAAGCCTAGTCACATAGATGGAGCAGACAGCTCAGAAACAGATCACAGAGTTTGTTTTAGGAAAAAGGAGGCATCACACATTAAAAGGGGAGAAACCTTACTCCATAAATAGTGCTGGGATAAATGGCAAATTATTGGGGGAAAAATATTTAGATCCTTACCTTATGCTCTGCACCAAAATAAGTTCTACATAAATGAATTTAATTCAGCTTATGGAAAACCTTGCTTCCTCATTCACTGAGAAAACTGAAGGAATTTTCAAACACCCACCACCTTCTCTACTTACTAAACAGCATTTATGCCCCTATATTCTGCCTTCCTTTTTATTATTTTAGACAAACTGTTTTGCTCCTATCTAAGGCCTCAAGCACCTCTGCCCAGTAGAAACAGAACGTGAGTCACAAATGAAGCCTTAAATTTTCTAGTACCCAGCAGTGGCTCACACCTGTAATCTTAGCACTTTGGGAGGCCACGGTGGGCAGACTGCTTGAGCCAGGAGTTCAAGGCCAGCATGGGCAACATGGTGAAACTCCTTGTCTCTACAAAATATATATATATATATATATATATATTAGCCAAGCATAGAAGCGCCTGCCTGTACTCCCAACTACTGTGGAGGCTGAGGTGGGAGGATCGGGTGGGAGGAAAGCTTGATCCAAGGAGGCAGAGGTTGCAGTGAGCAGAGATAGTGCCACTGTACCATAACCTAGGCGACAAAGTGAGACTCTGCCTAAAAAAAAAAAAAAAAAAAAAAAAATTGGCTGGGCACGGTGGTTCATGCCTGTAATCCCAGCACTTTAGGAGGCCAAGGAGGGCAGATCACCTGAGGTCACGAGTTCAAGACCAGCCTGGCCAACGTGATGAAACCCCATCTCTACTAAAAATACAAAACTTAGCTGGGCGTGGTGGTGCACACCTGTAATCCCAGCTGCTTGGGGAGGCTGAGGCACAAGAATCAGTTGAACCTGGGAGGCGGAGGTTGCAGTGAGCTGAGGTTGCACCACTGCACTCCAGCCTGGGCGACAGAGCAGACTCTGTCTTAAAAAAAAAAGAAAGAAAAAAAGAAAAAATAATAATGATTATAGTACCTATATAAAAAAAATGGTAAAAAGAAACAGTTGAAAATAGTTTTAGTATCTTTTGTTTAACTCATCGTATCCAAAATATTATCATTTCAACCTGTAATTAACAAAAATTATTCATATTTTACACACTTTTTTTTCCCTCATACTAAGTTTTTGAAATCTGGTATGTGTTTTATACTTGCAGCACGTCTTAGTTTGGACTCACCACATTTCAAGGCTCAGAACCCATACATGGTTCCTCGCTTCCATATTGGACAGCGCAGCCCCAGATCCCATGCCTTCTTTCCTACATCACTTATTTCCTGAACCTTTTACAGGGATCAATTTTAACCTCTCTCTTGACTCAGCCCCTTTTTCAGAAAAATATGCTGTTATTTTTTCCATTTTAAAATCCTCACCCTCTCTTGACTCCACTAATTCCTCTAGAAACTCTAGTTTGCTCCTTTTCAAAGCAAATGACATTGTTTTGCCACAGTCACTGTTTACAATTTCTTTCTTCATGGGGCAGGAGAATAGGGAATTAGGGTAACCAAGGGTTAAGGAATAATCAAAAGAACAGCAGGTGCAGCCAGTTCTAGGCAAGATTAAGCAGCATAGAGGCCACATTTTCACTCCTGTGATAACAAGACAGAAGTTTCCACTTCAGCCTTTGATTGGTAATGGACTAATCCTTCATAGCATGTATCCAGTTGAAGGCCTCTAAAGGGCACCTAGGGGTATTACCAAATTCTTTTAGCTTAATAAAAACACTAAAGAACATTGTAATTGGGGCTCTTGAAATGCCTGCTTGAGCCCACTCCCATTCTGTGAAGTGTACTTTCGCTTCAGTAAATCTGCGCTTTTGTTGCTTCTTTTGTTGCTTCATTCTTTAGTTGCTTTATTTGTGCATTTTGTTCAGTTCTTTGTTCAATGCACCAAGAACCTGGACAACTCACAGTCAAGACTTCTCATCCGGTAACATTCACATTCTCCCTTAAATCCACCCCAAACAGGCTTTCCCTCCCAGCACCCCAGCACTCCAGCAAAATGCTATTTGTCAAATGCATCAAATTACCATCATATTCATTAATTCAGTGCTAAATTCTGATTTCTTATTTTGCTTGATGGTTTAGCTGACCACTCTGTCTAAAAAGACTTTCTTCATTTGACTTCTAGGATATTATCCTCCTGCCTCATTGGTGACTCTTCTTACTGGTTCCTCCTTATCTTTCCAAACTCTTTTTTTTTTTTTTTTTTTTTTTTTTAAAGAAGTCTCACTCTGTCACCCAGGCTGGAGTGCAGTGGCGTGATCTTGCCTCACTGCAAGCTCTGTCTCCCGGGTTCACGCCATTCTCCTGCCTCAGCCTCCCGAGTAGTTGGGACTACAGGCACCCGCCACTATGCCTAGCTAACTTTTGTGTATTTTTAGTAGAGATGGGGTTTCACCATGTTAGTCAGGATGGTCTCGATCTCCTGATCTCGTGATTCGCCCACCTCAGCCTCCCAAAGTGCTGGGATTATAGGCGTGAGTCACCACGCCCGGCCCTTCCCAAACACTTAATACAGAGGGCTCCAGGGTTCAGTTCTTGGTTCTCTTCCCTTCCCTATTTCTCTTCTTCCAAATTTAAAAAATTTCCTTGAGATTTAATTTCATGACTTTAAATACTATTTATAAGGTTCCAATTCACAAATTTATATCTCCAATCCAGCCAGACCTTTTACCTAAACCTCACCCTCATGTTTTCTATTGTTTACTTATGTCAGTTTCCTAGGGCCACCATAACAAATTACCACAGACTTGGTGGCTTAAAACAAGATTTACTCTTTTACAGTGCAGAAGTCCAGAAATTCAAAAATCAGGCTGTCATCAGGGCTATTTACAGAGGCTCTGAGAGAGAAGCTATCCCATGTCTCCCCTCTAGTTTCTGGTGGTTGCTAGCAATCTTTGGCATTACTTGATGAGTAAACTTATTGACTCCAATTTCCGCCTTCATCCCTACATGGAGTTCTCCCCTGTGTGTCTCTGTGGATTCACATAGTCTTCTTATAAGGACACAAATGGGCTGAGTGCAGTGGCTCACGCCTGTATTCCCAGCACTTTGGGAGACCAAGGCAGGTGGATCACCTGAGGTCAGGAGTTCAAGACCAGCCTGACCAACATGGTGAACTAAAAATACGAAAAATTCGCTGGCATGGTGGCAGATGCCTGTAATCCCAGGTACTTGGGAGGCTGAGGAAGGAGAATCACTTGAACCCAGGAGGCAGAGGTTGCAGTGAGCCAAGATTGCGCCACTGCACTCCAGCCTGGGCGACAAGAGCGAAACTCCATCTCCAGAAAACAAAAAAAGGGACACAAATCATTCACTGAATTTAGGGACTAATCTGGTATGACTTCTTATTTTAACCTATTACATCTGCAAAGACCTAAGTGGACATGAATTTTGGGAGAACACTGTTTAACTTAGTACACTACTCAGCACTGTCAGTTAATTGTCAAATAGGCATCTCAACTTAACAGGTCAAAAACTGACCTAATCTGATTCATCTCCTCTGTACTCATAGTCTTCTTCAGTTCAGTATTTAGTTGATGACAACTTCATCCTTCCATCAGGAAATTCTGTTGTCTCTCCCTTCAACATATATGTGAAATCTGACCACTTCCCACTACTTCCACAGTTGCACAGTTGTACCCACCATCATATCTCACATGGATTATTGTAACAGCCTCTTAAAAGGTTGAAGGGGTGGCCTGCCCCTCCACACCTGTGGGTGTTTCTCATTAGGTGGAAGGAGAGACTTGAGAAAATAAGACACAGAAACAAAGTATAGAGAAAGAAAAGCGGGGCCCAGGGGACCGGCGCTCAGCATACAGGGGACCCACACCGCACCGGTCTCTGAGTTCCCTTAGTATTTATTGATAATTATCTTTACCATCTTAAAGATAAGGGAGTGGCTGGACAATAGGATTACTGTAGGGAGGAAATCAGCAGTAAGACATATGAACAAAAATCCCTGTGACATGAATAAGTTTAAAGGAAAATACTGTGCCTTGAGATGCATATGCAAACTCTCCATAAACCTTTTAGCAGCATTGCTCCAGCAAGTCCCACCTTATTCCTAAAGGCGATTTTCTCCTTGCTCAGTAAACAAAGCACACAATGGGTTTTACACGGAGATGTTCCATTGCCCAGGGACCGGCAGGAGACAAATGTTTTTCTCTTACTTGAGATTAAGAGAATGGTGATGACCTTTAACCAGCAAGCTGCCTTTAGGCACTTGTTTAACAAAGCACATCCTGCACAGCCCAAAATCCATTAAGCCTTGAGTCACTACAGCATATGTCTCTTGCAAGGACAAGGTTGGGGGTAGGGTCACAGATTAACAGCATCTCAAATACAGAACCAAATGGAGTCTCTTATGTCTACTTCCTTCTATGTAGACACAGTAACAGGCTGATCTCACTTTCTTTTCCCCACAAAAGATCACTCTACCCTTGTTTCCTACATTTTCCTTCACTGCAGCCTCAAACTCCAGAGCTCAAGTGATCCTCCTACCTCAGCCTCCTGAATAGCTAGGGCTACAGGTACTTGCCACCAGGCCTGGCCAATTTTAAAAATAGTTTTGTAGAGATGAGGACTCTACAAAATCCATGGCCTCAAATTCCTGGCCTCAAGCGATGCTCCTGTCTTGGCCTCCCAAAGTGCTGGAATTATTGGTGTGAGCCACCTTGTCCACCTTGTCCAACGCTATATTGTATCTTCAACAGAGTAGCCAGAGTGATCCTGTCAAAATCTAGGTGATATCATGAGCACTGCAGTGGCTCTCATTTTATTCAGAGTAAATGTCAGACTCCTTACAGTGTAATACAAAAGACCTGTCTCATCTTTCTTACCACATCTCTGATTACTCTCCCCTTTGTTGACTCTGCTCCAGACATAGGGGATTCCATGCTTTTCCTTGAATATTTCAAAGATACTCTCTGTACTCAAAGGCTTTGTACATACTGTTCCCTTTTCCTAGAATGCTCTTCCCCGAAGTTATTATGTGGCTTACTCTCTCGTCTCCTTTAAATCTTCTTCAAATGCCATCTCCTCAAATTAGGTAAATGGGGTTGACTCTTGCCCTTTTTTTCTTTATATAATGAACCCCATATTGGAGTACCACTTTGTTCATAATTGCAACAAGCCACCACCTCTCCACTCCTGTCCTGGTACTGGTGATGTCCATAACCCTGCACTAGTTTTTTTGGGGAGGGGTTGTTTCTTTTGAGATGGAGTCTCACTCTGTCACCCAGGTTGGGTACAGTGGCTCAATCTCAGCTCACTGCAACCTCTGCCCTCTGGGTTCAAGTGGTCCTCACACTTCAGCCTCCCAAGTAGCTGGGACCACAGGCATGCACCTCCACAGCAGGCTAATTTTTATATGTTTTTGTAGAGACGGAGTTTTGCCACGTTGCCCAGGCTGGTCTTGAACTCCTGGACTCAAGCGATCCACACACTTCGGCCCCCCAAAGTACTGGGATTACAGGCATGAGCCACTGTGTCCAGACCTCCTGTGCTAGATTTTGCACATAGCCTTTATTACCTTTTAATATATGATATAATATAGGTGTAAGTATTATGTTTTCTGTCTCTTTCCTCTAGAAATAAGTTCCACAAAGGCAGGATATTTTGTCTGTTTTGTTTTCTGATATGTACCTAGAACAGTGTCTGCACATAGTAGATGTTCTCTCTATATCTATACATATATACGCTCCCTCTCTATGTATACATAGTCTCTATATATTCACAATGTATATATAGTTTTAAATGTATATATACACACACATTTAAAATATATAAATAGAGAGTATATGTGTGTGTGTATATATATAGAGAGAGAGAGTGTATCCACGCACACACACACACACATACACGCTTTTTTTCTTTTAGGAGACAGGATCTTGCTCTGTTGCCCAGTCTGGAGTGTGGTGGCATGATCATGGTTCACTGCAGGCTTAACCTCCTGGGCTAAAGCAGTCCTCCCACTTCAGCCTCCTGAATAGCTAGGACTACAGGCATGTGCCACAGTGCTTAGCTAATTTTTAAATGTTTTGTAGAGATAGGGTCTTGCTACAATAGCCCAGGCTCGCCTTCAACTCCTGGCCGCAAGTGATCCTCCTGCCTCTGCCCCCCAAAATAGATGCTTAATATTCATTAAGTAAATGAATGAGATTAATTAAATGAATGAAATGTGTATGGGGAACTACTTTCTAGGCGTAGAAAAGATTTTTTAAAATCACGAAGAAGGGAATTGTAGTTTTTGTTGTTGTTGCTGTTGTTTTTTCTTGAGCCAGAGTCTCGCTCTGTCACCCAGGTTGGAGTGCAGTGACACAATCTCAGCTCACTCTAAGCTCTCCCACCGGGGTTCAGGCCATTCTCCTGCCTCAGCCTCCCGAGTAGCTGGGACTACAGGCCCGCCACCGCGCCTGGCTAATTTTTTGTATTTTTAGTAGAGATGGGGTTTCACCATGTTAGCCAGGATGGTCTCAATCTCCTGACTTCGTGATTCACCTGTCTCAGCCTCCCAAAGTGCTGGGATTACAGGAGTGAGCCACCGTGCCTGGCCAGGAATTGTAGATGTTTAAAAAGTGGAACCCAATTTATTGCACGCTTAAAAAATTTTGTGGGTATTTCTCAAAAAAAGTTGAAGAAAAAGTGAATTTTGAAAAAAGGTTTAATGTTAGTTTTATTAGGAAGAATAATTTAGCACCTTATTCCTCATAGCATTTATATATATATATATATATATATATATTTTTTTTTGAAACAGGGTCTCTGTCTGTTGCCCAGGCTGGAGTGGAGTGGTGTGATATTGGCTTGCTGCAACCTCCACCTCCTGGGCTCAAGTGATTCTCAGCCTCCCAAGTAGCTGGGACTACAGGCGTGTGCCACCACACCTGGCTAATTTTTTGTATTTTTAATAAAGACACGTTTTCATTGCATTAGCCAGGATGGTCTCGATCTCCTGACCTTGTGATCTGCCCCCCTCAGCTTTCCAAAGTGCTGGAATTACAGGCATGAGGCACTGCGCCTGGCCCCTATATTTTTAATATTAACACAATTAGTAAAGAGTTGTTGTAATGAATTGCCCTCAAGAGCTTTCATTTTATTCAAATCAAGATCATGGTTTAGCTACTCAGCATGAAAAAGGAGTCTCGGTTTCCTCGTCTGCACAGTGAGGGGCAGGCTAGAAAGTGATGCTGCCTGGCTGAGTGGGGTTACAGCACACTGAACACATAGACTCCCAGTCTGTTTTCTGCTTCCATCAAAACCCTTTCTGATTAAAGAAAAAGTGTCAAAAATTGGCTTTAATTACCTAAAAGCTTTTTATATAAGTTCTTTAGAAGATTATTTATAGCAAAGCCATTTAATATTATTAAGATAATTCCATGTGCGTTTAAAAAAAGTATTTTAAATTCCAGTGATGGCTCAAATTCTCTTTCCTAATTTTTAAGGAAATTGCTTAAAATGGTGCTTAAAACAAAAATTTGTATTAAGGGGCTAATAGGAATTTTGAAAGGCAAGAATGGATAACAAACCAAGAGTGGCAAAAAATCCCACAATTAATCCTAATTTACATTGGTACTGTGCAGAAAATACAAAACCATGTAGGCAGGCTTCAGCAGAAGTGCTCATAATAACACTCTTTTCTTTCACTTGGAAAAATGAATTAAAATTTGAGTTTTTGTTATAAATATTTGTTCATTTTAAATTTGTCAAAAGGCTTTATTTTGGGGGAGAGTTTAGGGCTTTCTAAAATACACAGTATAGTAGATTATCTTTGTGTTTCGTTATGCATGCTCAAGTTTTAAATTTGTATGTAGTAAAATCCAGAATTTGGGGGATGTTGGGAGGGTGACATGGGTACAAAAACATAGAAAGAATGAAGAAGACCTAGTATTTGCTGGCACAACAGAGTGACTACAGCCAAAAATAATGTAATTGTACACTTTAAAATAACTAAAAAAGTATAATTGCATTGTTTGTAACACAAAGTATAAATGCTTGAGGTGATGGATACCCCATTTACTCTGAGGTGACTATTACACATTGCATGCCTGTGTCAAAATATCTCATGGAACCCATAAATATTAAATGTAAATTAGCCAGGTGTGGTGGCACGTGCCTGTAGTCCCAGCTACTCGGGAGGCTGAGAATCACTTGAGCCCGGGAGGTGGAGGTTGCAGCAAGCCGAGATCGCACCACTGCACTCCAGCCTGGGCAGACAGAGACTCTGTCTCAAAAAAAGAAAAAAAAAAAAAAAAGGGCCGGGCGGGGTTGATAAATAATATAAATACGAATGTTATGAGAAATAAGGTGCTAAATTATTCTTCCTAATAAAACTAACATTAAACCTTTTTTCAAAATTCACTTTTTCTTCAACTTTTTTTGAGAAATACAATTCAAATACAGAAAAATGCATAAATGTACAACTTAACAAATTGTTGTGATATGGGCACCTAGGAAGCTACCATTAGGTAAAGAAATAAGTTATTTTTAGCACCCCAGAAGTACTCCCTTCCTTAACCTTTCCTAGAGGTAACAGCTATCCTGGCTTGGATAATAACCAACTGTAGCTTTGCTTTAGAGTTTTACCACCTAAATATGTACTCCTAAAGAATATGCTTGTGGGCTGGGAGCGGTGGCTCATGCCTGTAATCCCAGCACTTTGGGAGGCCGAGGCGGGAGGATCACGAGGTCAGGAGATCGAGACCATCCTGGCTAACATGGTGAAACCCCGTCGCTACTAAAAAAACAAAAAACAAACAAACAAACAAAAAAACATTAGCCAGGCGTGGTGGCGGGCACCTGTAGTCCCAGCTACTCCGGAGGCTGAGGCGGGAGAATGGCGGGAACCCAGGAGGAGGAGTTTTCAGTTACACTCTAGTCTGGGCCACAAAGCAAAACTCCGTCTCAAAAAAAAAAAAAAATGCTTTTCTTAGTCATGACCTTAGGAAAAAAAATTCAGTATTTTCCACCAAATTTCCTGAAGGTCTTCAGATCGCAGGTAGCAGATTGTGGTACTTCTCAACCTCTATAATTGCATGAGCCAATTTCTCATAATAAATATAAACTTACTATATTTTATTATATATTAATATATTTATGACAAGTTATATATACGAGAATGTATGTTATAATTTCATCTTCAGTAAGTTTTGGTAGTCTGTGATCTTCAAAGAATTGGTCCTTTTTATTTAAATGGCTGCATATATGTATACAGAGTGTTTCAGGCATTTCCTGATGATCCTTTTAATGTCTGTGAGGCCTGTAATGATCTTCTTTGTTTCATTCTTGCCATTGATAATGTGTGTCTTCTCTCTTTCTCCTCCTCTTTTTGTCAATATTGGTAGTTATTTATTAATTTTATTGATCTTGCCAAAGAGACAGTTCTATGGTTTTTTTCTGTTTTCTGTTTCAATTTTATTGATTTCTGCTTTCATTTTCATTATTTCCTTTCTTTCACTTGCTTTGGGTTTATCTTGCTTTTTGTGTTTAGTTTCTTAGGTGGAAGCTTACATGACTGATTTAAGACCTTTTTCTTTTTTCAGTGACAACCACTGTTAACATGATGGCTTGTTCCATTTACTCAGTGTGTGTATATGCATGTTTGCATGTAAATCTTTTATAAAATTGAGATCATAAAAATATTCTGGGTTTTTGCTTTTTAAACAATTTCTTTTTAGAATTATTTTTTTTAAATGTTGGATTCAAGGGGTACATGTGCATGTTTGTTACATGTTTACATGATGCTGAGGTTTGGGGTACCGATAGTCCTGTCCCTCAGGTACTGAGTATAGGGCCCAACAGGTGGATTTTTAGCCCATGCCTCCCTCCTTTCCCCTGCTAATAATCCCAGTGTCTACTGTCCCAGTGTATTGAATGTTCAGCGCCTACTTATAACTGAGAACATGCAGTATTGGTTTTCTGTTCCTACATTGTTAATTTGCTTAAGATAATGGCCTCCAGCTGCAACCACTGCAAAGGACATGATTTTGTTCTTTTTAATGGCAAAGGACATGGTTTTGTTCTTTTTAATGGCCACATTGTTTTTTAATGTAAGCATTTAATGACATAATTTCACTCTAAGCACTGCTTGACCTGCATCCCACCATTGTTTCCTTTTAAATAGTCTTTATCTTTGAGTCTCATAAATTTTAATGTTATATTTGTTACTTTGTTCCATTTACGATCTTTTCTAATTTTCCTCAAGATTTTCTTTTTTTTTTCTTTTTTTTTTTTTTATTATACTTTAAGTTCTAGGGTACATGTGCATAACATGCAGGTTTGTTACATATGTATATCTGTGCCATGTTGGTGTGCTGCACCCATCAACTCGTCAGCACCCATCAATTCATCATTTATATCAGGTATAACTCCCCAGTGCAATCCCTCCCCCCTCCCCCCTCCCCATGATAGGCCCCAGTGTGTGATGTTCCCCTTCCCGAGTCCAAGTGAACTCATTGTTCAGTTCCCACCTATGAGTGAGAACATGCGGTGTTTGGTTTTCTCTTCTTGTGATAGTTTGCTAAGAATGATGGTTTCCAGCTGCATCCATGTCCCTACAAAGGACGCAAACTCATCCTTTTTTTATGGCTGCATAGTATTCCATGGTGTATATGTGCCACATTTTCTTAATCCAGTCTGTC
>NC_045443.1:44372429-44403952 GCF_002776525.5 Piliocolobus tephrosceles
CTCCCAGTTAGGCTACTCAGGGGTCAGTGACCCACTTGAGCAGGCAGCCTGCCCCTTCTCAGATCTCAACCTCCGTGTTGGGAGATCCACTGCTCTCTTCAAAGCTGTCAGACAGAGTCGTTCGCGTCTGCACTGGCCCCTGCTGCTTCCCGTGTTATTTTTTAGTTGTGCCCTGTCCCCAGAGGCGGAGTCTACAGAGACAGGCAGGTTTCCTTGAGCTGCTGTGAGCTCCACCCAGTTCGAGCTTCCCAGCGGCTTTGTTTACCTACTTAAGCCTCAGCGATGGCGGGCACCCCTCCCCCAGCCTCGCTGCTGCCTTGCGGTTAGATTGCCACAGACTGCTGTGTTAGCAAGGAGGGAGGCTCCGTGGGCATGGGACCCTCCCGGCCAGGTGTGGGGTATATTCTCCTGGTGTGCCGGTGTGCTTACCGCGCAGTATTGGGGTGGGAGTTACCCGATTTTCCAGGTGTTGTGTGTCTCAGTTCCCCTGGCTAGGAAAAGGGACTCCCTTCCCCCTTGCGCTTCCCAGGTGAGGCGATGCCTCGCCCTGCTTCAGCTCTCACTGGTCAGGCTGCAGCAGCTGACCAGCACCGATTGTCCGGCACTCCCGAGTGAGATGACCCCAGTACCTCAGTTGAAAATGCAGAAATCACCGGTCTTCTGTGTCGCTGGTGCTGGGAGATGGAGACTGGAGCTGTTCCTATTCGGCCATCTTGCTCCGCCCCTCAAGATTTTCTTTTGACTCATGGGCTACTTAGAAGTTTTTTTATTTCCAAGTGTTTGAAGATTTTCCTGTTATCTATTTCTAGCTCTGTTCCATTGTGTTCACAGAACATACTTTTTGTTATTTCAATTCTTTTAAAGTTGTTAAGGTTTGTTTTATCACCTAGGATATGGTCCATCTTGGTTATTGTTCCATATGCAGTTGAAAAAAATGTAATATGGTAGAGTATATTGATTGAATTATGAATATTGAGCCAGCTTTGGATTCCTGGGATAAAATTCACTTGGTCATGAAGTATTATTCTTAGTATTGTGAATCCCCCAAATTTGAGACAGGTCTCAGTTAATTTAGAAAGTTTATTTTGCCAAGATTGAGGATACACGCTCGTGACACAGCCTGATGAAGTCCAGACGAAAACATGTGTCTAAGGTGGACAGGGCGCAGCTTGGTTTTACACGTTTTAGGGAGAAGGGAAACATCAATCAATATATGTAAGAAGTACACTGGTTCCCTCCAGAAAGTCGGGGACAACTCAAAGCAGGGAGGGGCTTCCAGGTCATAGGCAGGTGAGAGATTGTTGCATTCTTTTGAGTTGCTGATACGCTTTCTGAAGGAGGCAATCAGGATATGCATCTATCTTAGTGAGCAAAGGGATGACCTTGAATCGAATGCGAGGCAGGTTTGCCCTGAGCAGTTTCCAGCTTGAATTTCCCTTTTAGCTTAGTGATTTTGGGGGCCCAAGATGTATTCCTTTCACAATAGCTATTGCTGAATTCAATTTTCTGATTTTACTAATATTTGTTGTTGGGTAGTTTCCATAAATGTCAAATGGATTCGGTTTGTTGGTAATGTTGTTTAGCTCTTCTATAATTTTGCTAATCTTCTCTATACTGTGAAAGAAGCATTTAAGTCTCTAAATATAATTGTGTATTTATATATTTGTCCTTTCAGTTCTTTCCATTTTTGCTTCATGTATTTTGAAACTCTGTTGTTAGCTGCATACACGTTTAAGATTATGTCTTCTTGGTGAATTGATCCTTTTATCATTATGCAATATTCTTATTTATTATTTGTAATATTTTGCTCTGAAGTTTGCTTTGTCTGATACTAATATATCCACACGAGCTTTCTTTTATTCTCTTCCAGCCTTTCTTTTGATTAATATTTTGATGGTATTTGTCAGGCCTCTAAGTCCAAGCTAAGCCATCATATCCCCTGTGACCTGAACTATACATCCAGATGGTCTAAAGTAACTGAAGAATCACAAAAGAAGTGAAAATGGCCTGTCCCTGCCTTAACTGATGACATTACCTTGTGAAATTCCTTCTCCTGGCTCATCCTGGCTCAAATGCTCCCCCACTAAGCACCTTGTGACCCCCACCCCTGCCAGCCAGAGAACCACCCTTTGACCGTAATTTTCCTTTACCTACCCAAATCTTATAAAACAGCTCCATCCCTATCTCCCTTCACTGACTCTCTTCAGACGCAGCCCGCCTGCACCCAGGTGAAATTAATAGCTTTGTTGCTCACACAAAGCCTGTTTAGTGGTCTTTTCACACGGACGCGAGTGAAAGTATATCTTTTCCCATCCTTTTACTTTTAGCCTACCTATGGCATTATATTTGAAGTGAGTTTTTTGTAGACAGCATACAGTTTATGGTTATTCATATATTCTGGCAATCTCTGTCTTTTAATTGGTACGTTTAGACAGAGGTCAGCAAGCTACAGCTATAAGCCAAATCCAGTCCATTACCTCTTTTTGTAAATAAGGTTTTCTTGCAACACAGCTGCACTCATTCACTTATGCATTATAGCCAATGGCTGCTTTTGTGCTATAGTGGCAGAGTTGAATGCTTGTGAAAGCCTGTATACTCACAAAGCCTAAAATATTTACTCTTTAACCTTTTACAGAAAAAATTTGCCAACCCTTTGTGTAGATCATTTACATTTAATGTAACTATTGATACATTTTGGGTTAGAGCTAGCATTTAATTTATTTACTGTTCATTCCCTCTGTTTTTGAGTCTTTCTCCTGCCTTCTCTTGGGTTGTTTGAACATTTTATAATATTACATTTTAATTTATCTACTGCTTTTTTTTCCTACATTTCTTTGCATAGCTTTCAAAGCAGTTGTCCTAGGGCTTACATATAAATAATTAACTTTCAACAGTCTTTTTATTGTTTTAAAATTATTTATTTATTATTTTTTGAGACAGGGTCTCACTCTGTCACCCAGGCTGGAGTGCAGTGGCACGATCTCAACTCACTGCAACCTCTGCCTCCCAATTTGAAGTGATTCTCCTGCCTCAGCCTCCTGAGTAGCTAGGATTACAGGCACCTGCCACTACACCCAGCTAATTTTTTGTATTTTTAGTAGAGGTGGGGTTTCACCATGTTCGCCAAGCTGGTTTCAAACTGCTGGCCTCATGATTCACTTGCCTTAGCCTCCCAAAGTGCTGGGATTACAGCGTGAGCCATCATGCCTGACCTTATTTATTTTTGAGACAGAGTCTCACTTTGTCACCCAGGCTGGAGTGCAAGTGGCGTGATCTTGGCTCACTGCAACCTCTGCCTCTCAGGTTCAAGAAATTCTCCTGCCTCAGCCACCCAAGTAACCGAGATTACAGGCAAGCACCACCACACCCAGCTAATTGTTGTATTTTTAGTAGAGACAGGGTTTTACCATGTTGGCCAAGCTGGTCTCAAACTCCTGACCTCAAGTGATCCACCTGCCTTGGCCTCCCAAAGTGCTGGGATTACAGGCATGAGCCACTGCACCCAGCCTCAACAGTCTTTTTAAAATTATATTTTATCACTTCATGTAGAATGTAGAAATTTTATCACCTTATTTTTTTATGTTCCTTCTTCATGTTGCAGCTGTTTTATGAATTATATCCATATATGCTTAAGACCAATTAGATAATTTTTTAATCTTTGTTTTCATCTATCAAACATATTTTAAAGAACTCAAGTCTATTATATTTACCCAGATATTTACCATTTATGTTACTCTTGTTTTTAGTCCTGATGTTCTAAACTTCTTTCAGGTATCATTTCCTTCCTGATTTCAGAGTAGGTCTGCCCGCCATAAATTCCTAGTTTTCTTTTATCTGAGAATGTCTTTATTTCATCTTCATTTGCAGAGACTACTTTCTCTGTATATAGAATTCTGGGTTCTTTATGTTTTCTTCAACATTTAAAAAATGTTCTACTACTTCCTTTTGGGCTTCAATGGTTTCAGATAAAAAATGTGTTATTCAAATTATTGTTTCTCTATAAATCATGTATCATTTTTCTATGTCCACTTTCAAGCCTTTTTTTTATTATTGTCTTTAATTTTTAGCAGTTTGATATGCTCTGTCTGAGCATAGATTTCTTCGGATTTATCTTGTTTCAGATTCACTGAGCTTCCTACATCTGTAGGTTTACATCTTTTGCCAAATTTGGGGAGTTTTCAGACATTCATTCTTCAAATTTTTTTGCACTATACTCTTTCTCCTCTTTTTCTGAGACTCCAATGATATAAATGTATGCCTTTTAGTATTGGCTCTGAGGACAAGAAGTCCCTAGACTCTGTTCTTTTGTTTGTTTGTTTCCATCTTTTTTCTCTGTTGTTCATATAGAATAATTTCTATCAATCCAATTTCAAGTTTATTTGACTCTTTCCTCTTTCATCTCTGTTCTATTAAAGTCCATTCCCTGCAACTTTTTCCCCAGCTATTGTCTTTTTTCAGTCCCATAATTTCCATTTGGTTTTTAAAAATATCTTCTAATCCTTTGGTGAGATTTTCTACTGTTGCATTCATTTCAAGAGTATTTTCCTTTACTTCTTAGAACATTTAAAAATATCTGCTTTAAAGTTTTTGTTAAGAAATTTCAACATCTGTGTTATCTTGGCTTTGATGTCTGTTGACTGTTTTCTCCCATGTGGGTCGAGATTTTCCTAGTTCTTCATATGCTAAGTAATTTTGGATTTTATGCTGGAAATTTTGAGTGTTGGCTACGGGACTATGGGTCTTTTTAAAATCTTATGGATAATTGACTTGAATGGGTTAAGGTTGCAAGTTTTGTTGTTTACAGTTTCAGAGTCAGTTCTCTTTCCAGATCCTTTGCTGTGCTATTTAGATATGTCCTGTGTATGCACTGTCTAGTGGCCTCTCTGGGACCTGGATAGTGGTATCTCACTTAGTTCCATTCCCAAAGACTGATACAATGCTTAGAATCAGATCCATGTTCAGGAGTGATCCTAGGAATTCATGAGGAATTTTTATGGGGTTACGTTCTAAACCTCCTGTCTCTATGTCATCTGTCTGTTACTTTTAAGCTCCCTGGACTTCACTATTTCAGTCTTTAGGTCAGAAACCTGGAACTTCAGTTACTCCTGTCTTCTGTGCACTTCTCATAACTGCACCTGCATTTGGTGCAGATGGGAGGGTAGTGGTAAGGGAGAAAAAGGGAAAAACAACAGAGGTTTGTCTCCTTCTCTTGAGATCTTAGCTCTTTCAATTGGAGGAAAAGTTTCCCCTTCTTCAGAGTTTTAGGCCCCTCTCCCCATCACTGCTGCAGCAATACTGGGGGTCTGGGAAGAAAAACAAAACAAAAAGAAAGAGAGAAGAAGAAGAGGAAGAGGAGGAGGAAGAAGATGAAGAGGTGGAAGGAAGAAAGAAGGAGGAAGAGGAGAGAGGAAAAAGGAAGAGGAAAGAAAAACAAAACACAGAGATTTCCCCTTCTCTCTGAGCATTAGAAATTCTTATTCTTGCTCTTCAAGCAGAGCTAGAAGTCTTCTAGCACTCTTTCTGTTTATGCCCTTCCAGGCTTGTTTGAGTTCAAGGGATATCAGGGTTAAATGGAAATCTTATTGCTTATCTAGTGGCTCTTTGAATTCTTGTCTTTTCAGATCCTCCTGCCAGTGTTTAGTTTTCAGTTATCACATACCTACATCATGCATTCTGTCTAGGTTTTACAGCTGCATTTAGTGAAGACACAGGATGGAGTATGCTCATTCCATCTTACCCAGAACCAAAATAAAACATTTTTATTTAAAAAGTACAAAATCAGGCTAGGTGTGGTGGCTCACGCCTGTAATCCCAGCACTTGGGAGGCTGAGGCAGGTGGATCACCTGAGGTCAGGAGTTCCAAGACCAGCCTGGCCCAATATAGTGAAATCCCATCTCTAAAAAAAAAAGTACAAAAATTAGCCAGGTGTAGTGGCAGGTACCTGTAATCCCAACTACTGGGAAGGCTGAGGCAGGAGAATCACTTGAACCCTGAGGACAGAGGTTACAGTGAGCCGAGATCATGCCACTGCACTCCAACCTGGACAACAGAGTGAGACTGTCTCAAAAAAAAAAAAAAAAAAAAAATTACAGAATTAGAAAATTTATTTAATCAAAAAACAGATGAGAAAGAATGTTGGAAATTCACTACCCTAGAACCACTGTGAAGTTGTTTTTTTTTTTTTTTTTAAGAAGCGGGGTCTTATTATATTGCCCAGGCTGAACTCAAACTCCTGGGGGCTCAAGTGGTCCTCTCAATTCAGCCTCCTGAGTAGCTGAGACTACAAGTATGTGCTACCACACCCAGATCACTGTGGACATTTGGCATCTACAACCTGACAGGTATCTTCTATGAAAATACATTGATTTTGGCTAGGCCCAGTGGCTCATGCCTGTAATCCCAGCACTTTGGGAGGCCAAGGTGGGTCGATCACGAGATCAGGAGATCGAAACCATCCTGGCTAACATGGTGAAACCCCGTCTCTACTGAAAATACAAAAAAATTAGCTGGGTATGGTGGTGGGTGCCTGTAGTCCCAGCTACGTGGGAGGCTGAGGCAGGAGAATGGCATGAATTCAGGAGGTGGAGCTTGCAGTGAGCCAAGATGGCACCACTGCACTCCAGCCTGGGTGACAAAGCAAGACTCTGTCTCAAAAAAAAAAAAAATTAAATTAAAAAAAAGAAAATATATTGATTTTACTAAATAAAAATGGAATTGGTATGAATTTGTGGTAAAAGCATGAATTCCACCTAGCTTGGATTTCATCTCTACCATTTACAATTTGTATGATTTTAGGCAAACTATTAATTCTCTCTTTTTTTTTTTTTTTTTTTGAGATGGAGTTTCACTCTTGTTGCCCAGGCTACAGTGCAATGGCGTGAACTCAGCTCACCACAACCTCTACCTCCTGGGTTCAAGTGATTCTCCTGCCTCAGCCTCCCAAGTAGCTGGGATTACAGGTATTTACCACCACGCCCGGCTAATTTTGTATTTTTAGTAGAGACAGGATTTTTCCATGTTGGTCCAGCTGGTCTCGAACTTCTGAACTCAGGTGATCTGCCCTCCTTGGCCTCCCAAAGTGCTGGGATTACAAGCGTGAGCCACCGTGCCCAGCCAGGAGTTTTAGTATTACTCAAACCAGTCTCCCAGAGCTTTCGAAGATCAGGGTTTTTAAACATAATTTGGTGGGTAGGGGGTTGGGAGGTGCAGAATGCTGATTGGTCAGATTGAAGATGGAATCATAGGAGTCGAGGTGAGTTTTTCTTTCTGTCTTCTGTTCCTGGGTGGGATGGCAGAACTATTTGAGCCAGATTACCAGTCTGGGTGGTGTCAGCTGATCCAGCAAATGCAAGGTCTGCAAAATATCTCAAGCACTGAGCTTAGGTTCTACAATAGTGATACTATCCCTAGGAGAAATTTGGGGAGGTTCAGACTTGGAGTCAGAGGCTTCATGACCCCTAAACCATAATTTCTAATTTTGTAGCTAATTTGTTAGTCCTGCAAAGGCAGACTGGTTCCCAGGCAAGAAGGGGGTCTTTTAGGGGAAGGGCTCTTATCAATTTTGTCTCAGAGTCAAACCATGAAGTGAATTCCTTCCCAACTTTTTATTCCCACATTTGTTCCTTCCATCTCCATCCTCCCAACTTGATTTATTTAAGGGAGTATTTCTTCAGGCACAGAACACATCCTCCTGCCCTATGAAAGAGAAAAAGAATGGAAAAACAGCTCATGTTTTTTCAGGGGTTAGTAGACGTTTTTCCAAAGACCTTTATCAGTAGTTTCAACACATAATGTCATGGTAACCTGGTTTGGTATGTGGCGGAAGCTCAGATGCATCCATGTGTCGTGACTGCTCAGAGTACTCTGCCTCTACTTCTGCTCTCTGAAGTGATTCTTCCTTTGTGTGTGTGCTGGTGTCATGCAAAGCTGTGGTATCTGACACTGTCATTTTATAGATGTACTGTATTTTCCAGCTGCTAATCTTAGATGTGGAAATAATGATCTTGAGCTTCATTTCCCCCCTCTATTAGAGTTAAACCCTGTAATTTTGCTCATTAGATTTGCAAATGAAGCTTATCTTATACTGTTTAGCTTGGTTAACCCTTAACTGTGGGTGTTGATGCACCTCCTGTCACGCTGATGAGAAGCAGCCCCTGCCTGCCAAACTTCACCAAGGCCTCCTGCTGAAGGAGAGGTTATGTGGGACAGGAACTGCAAATCAATAGGAAGAGGGTTGCAGGATCCAGGGCACTCCTCTTGAATGTCTCAGTTTTTCCTGATTCTTGAGCACTTAAACATCAACCTCTCATAATAATGAAGGAAGTCAGAATATGCCACCCCAAAATATGCTGCTTTGGCATAGTGATTATTTTGAGCTAAAGGAAATTGAGAAACAGCAGATGCAGAAAAGGATCTCTGCCCTCCTTTCCACCTAAAAGCAGGTGATCAAATTTGTCAGAGACTTAGAATCAACACAGAAATGGACATGCACAAACAAACTTACTAAAACAATCCATATCTTGCATTAGTTGCTCCCATACATTTCCTAGTCCCTGTCCCACAATTTACTGCCCCATGTTCAAGCCCCTTGCCTTGTCATATCCCCACAATTTGTCATTCTTTGTATAAAAAGATATATAAGCTTTTGGGCCTAACAGCTTCTTTGGGCTGTTATTTTCTTTTTAAAGACTCCTGTGTAAATGTGAAAATACGAAGCCTGTATGCTTTTCTCCTGTTAATCTGTCTTATGTCAGTTTCGTTCTTAGGCCAGCCACAGGTCTAAGAGGGTAGAAGACTGTTTTTCCTCACCTACAATAGCAACAATAATAAGAGTACGCCTTAACGGGAGTTCGAGTTCCATCGGCTCCCATCCGGGCCATCCTGCCGCCTTAGCGGCAGCTCCTCCCCAGGATGCTGGCAGGGGGGCTCTCTCCCACTCTCCACACACCCGTTTCTGAGTAGCGACAGGGACTGGAGGCTAATTTTATGGGGTAGGGGGCCGCTGGTAGGGGAAGATTGTCCAAGGGAGAGGGGGAGGATAAAGCCAGTGCCTGGCAGAGACCTGCCAGATGTTGATGCCTAAGAAGAACCGGATTGCCATTTACGAACTCCTTTTTAAGAGGGGAGTCATGGTGGCCAAGAAGGATGTCCACATGCCTAAGCACCCGGAGCTGGCAGACAAGAATGTGCCCATCCTTCATGTCATGAAGGCCATGCAGTCTCTCAAGTCCTGAAGCTATGTGAAGGAACAGTTTGCCTGGAGACATTTCTACTGGTACCTTACCAATGAGGGTATCCAGTATCTCCGTGATTACCTTCATCTGCCCCTGGAGACTGTGCCTGCCACCCTATGCTGTAGCCGTCCAGAGACTGGCAGGCCTCACCCTAAAGGTCTGGAGGGTGAGCGACCTGTGAGACTCACAAGAGGGGAAGCTGACAGAGATGCCTACAAACGGAGTGCTGTGCCACCTGGTGCCGACAAGAAGGCCGAGGCTGGGGCTGGGTCAGCAACCGAATCCAGTTTAGAGGCAGATTTGGTCGTGGATGTGGTCAGCCACCTCAGTAAAATTGGAGAGGATTCTTTTGCATTGAATAAACTTACAGCCAAAAAAAAAAAAAAGAGTACGCCTTAACAGGATGCTTCACAGATTACAAAGCACTCTCATAAACATTATCTCATTTAATCAGCATGATAGCCCCGTGAGATAAGTTATATTATCCTCATTTTCCACGTTGGAGAATGAAGAATTGAAAAACTCTAAGCAGATGGAAAGAGAATTGGACTTCCACATTTGTGACGTTTCTCCCCTCATTCTGACTGGCATCAAGCACAAGAAAAAATTTCCCCCAACTCACAGTTTCTACACTGGAAAAACTGAGGTTGAGGTGGATAACCAACTTCTCCATCATCCTGGGTTCCATGGCAGGAGACCCATCCCTGCCTTAAAGCCACAGGAAGCACTGTGAGTGCCTGAAAGGAGAACTATCCCGGAGAACAGTCAGAACCAGCAGGGAGGGAAGACTGCCATCCCCTGCCCTAGGAACTGCTTTGTAAATCAGCCAAAGAAGACACCAAATCAGAGTGGCTGTTCAGCAGCACCACACACTGCAGAAGGTTTGTTCCACAGGTCTTGTGGGGACTTTCACTCGCGTCCAAGCGAAGAGACCACCAAACAGGCTTTGTGTGAGCAACAAAGTTGTTTATTTCACCTGGGTGCAGGCAGGCTGAGTCCAAAAAAAGAGTCAGCGAAGGGAGATGGGGGTGGGGCCATTTTATAAGATTTGGGTAGGTAGTGGAAAATTACAGTCAAAGGGAGTTGTTCTCTGGCTGGCAGGGGTGGGGGTCACAGGTTGCTCAGTGGGGGAGCTTTTGAGCCAGGATGAGCCAGGAGAAGGAATTTCACAAGGTAATGTCATCAGTTAAGGCAGGAACAGGCCATTTTCACTTCTTTTGTGATTCTTCAGTTACTTCAGGCCATCTGGATGTATACGTGCAGATCACAGGGGATGTGATGGCTTAGCTTGGGCTCAGAGGCCTGACATTCCTGTCTTCTTATATTAATAAGAAAAGTGAAACAAAATGGTGTTGAAGTGTTAGGGTGGTGAAAATTTTGGGGGATGGTATGGAGAGAGAATGGGTGATGTTTCTCAGGGCTGCTTCGAGTGGGATTAGGGGCAGTGTGGGAACCTAGAGTGGGAGAGATTAAGCTGAAGGAAGATTTTGTGGTAAGGGGTGATATTGTGGGGTTGTTAGAAGAAACATTTGTTGTGTAGAATTATTGGTGATGGCCTGGATGTGCTTTTGTATGAATTGAAAAACTAAACGGAATAAGAGAAGGAGAAAAACAGGTACTAAAGGACTAAGAATTGGGAGGACCTAGCACATATAATTAGAGAGTGCCCAAGGAGGTTCAGCATAGCCCTGCCAGCAAAGATTATTTACTTTAAGAGGGAGTTTAGAGTGGCAGTTTGGGATAGCACCAGGAGATATCAGCTGTGATGGCTTGGAGAAACAGTGTAAACTGGCCGTGTAAACAAGAGCAGGGCATTTAAGAGTAGTTGAGAATGGTGAATAGGAGTATGACTAGACAGAAGATAGTAGGGATGATAAGTTTTTTGGAGTACAGTCCAAGTTGGTCTCGTGTCTGGAATGAGCCTGGGGCCTAATAAAAAGAAGCATCTATACAGGAGCTCAAATGGGCTGTATCCTGTAGCATTCCAAGGACAGGCCCAAATTCTGAGAAGGGCAAGTGGTAAAAGTATTGTCCAGTCCTTTTTAACTTGGTGACTGAGCTTGGTGAGGTGTGTTTTTAAAAGACCATTAGTCAGTTCTACCTTTCCTGAAGATTGAGGACCGTAAGGAATATGAAGGTTCCACTGAATACCAAGAGCCTGGGTGATTTGACTAATAAAGGCCAGTCCATTATTGGACTGTATAGAGGTGGGAAGGCCAAACTGAGGAATTATGTCTGACAGAAGGGAAGAAATGACCTCGGTGACCTTCTCAGACCCTGTGGGAAAGGCCTCTACCCATCCAGTTAAAAGTGTCTACCCAGACCAAGAGGTATTTTAGTTTCCTGACTCGAGGCATGTGAGTAAAGTCAATTTGCCAGTCCTGGGCGGGGGCAAATCCCTAAGCTTGACGTATAGGGAATGGGGTGAGGCCTGAACAATCCCTGACTAGTAGTAGAATAGCAGATGGAACGCTGAGAAGTGATTTCCTAAAGAGATTTCCACGATGGAAAGGAAATGAGAGGTTCTAAGAGGTGGGCTAGTGTCTTGTAACCTAGCCGCTGGAAGAGGTTATGAAATGATGACAGAATAGAATGCGCCTGTGAGGCTAGAAGGAGATATTTTCCTTGGTCCAAGAACCATTTGCTTTGTGTGGGAAGAGATTGATAGGTGGAAGTTTCAGTGCAGGAGTAGGTGGGAATGGCCAGATGAGAAGGGGAAAAACTGCTGTGAAGGATAGAAGTTGGAACGCTAGCTGCTTTTTTAGCTACCTTATCAGCATAAGCATTGTTCTGAGCAATGTGATCTGATGCCTTTTGATGGCTGCTTTTTTAGCTGCTTTATCAGCATAAGCGTTGTCCTGAGCGACGGGATCTGATGCCTTTTGATGGCCCTTGCAGTGAATAACTCCAGCTTCCTTTGGAAGTAAAGTAGTTATGAGAAGAGTTTTTTTTTAAAGAGGCATTAATGATGGAGGACCCTTGCATAGTGAGGAAATCTCTTTCTGCCCATATAACAGCATGGTGATGCAGGATATGGAAGGCATATTTAGAGTCAGTATAAATATTGATGCATAGTCCTTTTTCAAGAGTGAGAGCCTGAGTTAAGGAAATGAGTTCGGCTTGCTGAGAGGTAGTGGAGGGAGGCAGAAAGTACATGCACCAGGTGTGAGGAAGAAAATAGATTTTGGAAGTTATGAGAACTGTAGAGAGTGAGTTGAGCATAGTTTGTGATTTTGAGAGCCTCTGTAAGTATTAAGGCAGCGGCAGTTGCCACATGCAGACATGAGGGCTAGACTAAAAGAGTAAGGTCAAGTTGTTTGGATAAAAAGGCTACAGGGTGTGATCCCAGCTCTTGTGTAAGAACTCTGGCTTGACTGAAGTAATGGGGGCTGTCTGTGAAGCCTTGTGGCAGTACAGCTCAGGTAATTTGCTGAGCCTGATGGGTGTCAGGTTCAGTCCAAGTGAAAGTGAAGAGAGTCTGGGATAAAGGGTGCAAAGGAGTAGTAAAGAAAGCATGTTTGAGATCCAGAACAGAATAATGGGTTGTGGAGGAAGGTATTGAGGATAGGAGAGTATATAGGTTTGGCACCACAAGGTGGATAGGCAAAACGATCCTGAACTAACCTGTAAGACTTGTCTGGTTTTTGGACAAGTAAAATGGAGGAATCGTAGGGAAACTTTATAGGCTTTAAAAGGCCATGCTGTAACAGGCGAGTGATAACAGGCTTTAATCCTTTTAAAGCGTGCTGTGGGATGGGATATTGGCATTGATTGGGGTAAGGGTGATTGGGTTTTAATGAGATGGTAAGGGGTGCATGATCAGTCGCCAAGGAGGGAGTAGAGGTGTCCTATACTTATGGTTTAAGGTGGGGAGATACAAGGAGAGGATGTGAAGGAGGCTTTGAACTGGGCGAAAAGGTGGCAATGAGGTGTGGTTGTAGCCTAGGAATAGTCAGGGAAGCAGATAATTTAGTTACAGTGTCTCAACCTGTTAAGAGAGCTGGGCAGGTGGGGATAACTAAAAAGGAGTGCATAAAAGAATGTTGTTCAAGTTGGCACCAGAGTTGGGGAGTTTTAAAAGGTTTAGAAGCCTGGCCATCAATACCCACAATAGTTATGGAGGCAAGGGAAACAAGCCCTTGAAAAGAAAGTAATGTGGAGTGGGTAGCCTCCGTATTGATTAAGAAGGGGACACACTTACCCTCCACTGTAAGAGTTACCCAAAGAGTCTGTGATGGTCTAGAAAGCTTCCGAGGTGACTGAGCAGCATCAGTCTTCAGCCACTAAGTTGAGAAGATCTGGGAAGGAGTCAGTCAGAGAGCCTTGGGCCAGAGTTCCAGGGGCTCTGGGAGTGGCTGCCAGGTGAGTTAGACTGTCCAATTTCCAGTGGGGTCTCGTACAGATGGGACACAGCTTAGGAGGAATCCCAGGCTGCGGACATTCCTTGGCCCAGTGGCCAGATTTCCGGCACTTGAAGCAAACTCCTGGAGCAGGCAGTTCTGGAGGAATGCCTGGCCGCTGACGTTCAGGCGTTTGGGAGTTCTTGTGTGCTGGAGATGTGGCTAAGGTTTCTCTCACAATGAAGGCAAGGAATTGCAACTCAGAAATACGTTGCTGCTTGGCTGCCTCTATTCTATTATTGTACACCTTGAAGGCGAGGTTAATTAAGTCCTGTTGTGGGGTTTAAGGGCTGGAATTTAATTTTTGGAATTTTATTTAATGTTGGGAGTGGATTGGGTAATAAAATGTATATTGAGAATAAGACGGCCTTTTACCTTTTAGGGTCTAGGGCTATAAAGCGTCTCAGGGTTGCTGCCAAACGAGCCGTAAACTGGGCTGGGTTTTCATATTTGATGTAAAAGAGCCTAAACGCTCTCTGATTTCAGATAAAGAAAAAGGAGCATTAACCTTGACTATGCCTTTAGCTCCAGCCACCTTTTTAAGAGGAAATTACTGGGCAGGTGGGGGAGGGCTAGTCCTGGAATGAAACTGTAAGCCAGACTGCGTGTGAGGACGGAAGGCGATAAAAGGATTATAGGGTCGGGGAGGTTGAGGAAGAATTGGGACCTGACTTGGCCTGGTGAGGAGCAGCCTGGGGAGGAGGGGAGAGGTCATATGGGTCCGTAGAAAAGGAAGGCTGGAGAGACTCAGTGACGCTTGGGGTTGGGACTGAGGGGACAGGCAGGAGGGAAAGAAGCAAGATTTGGGACGAGTTGCGTTGGGAACAGAGACTAGGGAGGGACCGATACGTAAAAGAATGCCTGGACATCAGGCACCTCAGACCGTTTGCCCATTTTACGACAAGAATTATTTAGATCTTGTAGGATGAAAAAATCAAAAGTGCCATTTTCTGGCTATTTGGAACCACTGTCGAGTTTGTATTGGGGTCAGGCAGCATTGCAGAAGAAAATAAGGCTTTTAGGTTTTACATCAGGTGTGAGTTGAAGAGGTTTTAAGTTCTTAAGAACACAGGCTAAGGGAGAAGAAGGAGGAATGGAGGGTGGAAGGTTGCCTATAGTGAAGGAGGTAAGTCCTGAGAAAAGAGAAGGTAGAGACATGGAGAGAAGGGGTAGGGGGTGCTTGCCCCCCAGTAAAGTGGGAAAGGGGTAGGGACACGGAGAGAAGGGGTGGCGGGTGCTTGCCCCCCCAGGAAAGTGGAAAAGGGGTGGCAGGTGCTTGCCCCCCAAGAAAGTGGAAAAGGGGTGGGGTAAGCAGCCCTGGGCTGCAATGTGGGTGAGCAGCTAAAGCAGGCGTCCCTGCAATTGACTTGCCACTAAGGGAATGTGGGTGAATGACCAAGGCAGGTGTCCCCGAGGTGATCAGATACCAGTGAAATGTGGGTGAATAATCAGGCAGGCGTCTCCGCATGATTAAACACCAAGGAAGACTGTCTTCCCGAGTCCGTGACTGGTGTCGGAGTTTTGGGTCCACAGATAAAATGCACTTCATTTGTCTCTACCAGAAAAGGAAAGGAATGGAACTGAAATTAAGAGAAGGGAGAGATTGAAGTGTGGCGCCAAGATTGAAAGGAGAAAGAGGTTGAGGGATAGTGAGCAAAGTTGGAGAAGAGAAAAGAGGCCACTTACCGGATTTAAAATTGGTGAGATGTTCCTTGGGCTGGTTGGTCTGAGGACCCGAGGTAGTAGGTGGATCTTTCTCAAGGAGCAAAGAGCAGGAGGACAGGGGATTGATCTCCCAAGGGAGGTCCCCCGATCCGAGTCACGGCACCAAATTTCACTCATGTCCGTGTGAAGAGACCACCAAACAGGCTTTGTGTGAGCAACAGGGCTGTTTATTTCACCTGGCTGCAGGCGGGCTGAGTCTGAAAACAGTCAGCAAGGGAGATGGGGTGGGGCTGTTTTACAGGATTTGGGTGGGTAAAGGGAAATTATAGTCAAAGGGGGTTGTTCTCTGGCTGGCAGGGGTGGGGGTCACAAGGTGCTCAGTGGGGGAACTTTTGAGCCAGGATGAGCCAGGAGAAGGAATTTCACAAGGTAATGTCATCAGTTAAGGCAGGAACAGGCCATTTTCACTTCTTTTGTGAATCTTCAATTACCTTAGGCCATCTGGATGTATATGTGCAGGTCACAGGGGATATGGCTTAGCTTGGGCTCAGAGGCCTGACAGGGACGAACCTCTAGGCAACCTTCATACACTGCCAGGACCTTAGGGACCTCCCCCACTCAGAAAGGGCATGCTCTGATCATTTACTAGAGCTGAGGTGAACTTGGCCTAAAGACGCCACCTAGAGCTGAAAAGAAGACAGTCCACAGCAATAAAAAACCTCTAAGCAAATGTAGCCAATAAAATCCAAAACAAGCCAGACAGAGAAGACTGGAATAAATAATTAATCCTTCAATGCAAAGACATAGACATACATCCACAAGAAACAATAGCACACAAGAAACCATGGTCTCCCCAAATGGACAAAACGAGAAACCAGTGACTGACACTAAACTGCAGTTTTAAGGAAACTCAGTGATCGCCAAGATAACACAGAAAATAAATTCAGAAATTTATCAGAGAAATTTAACAAAGAAATCTAAGTAATTTAGAAAAACAAAAATTTTGGAACTTAGGAAAATATTTGCTGAACTGAAAAATTTATTAGAGGCTCTCAGTAGCGGAGAAGATGGGCTATCTGAAAATATATAGTAAGAGGAGAAAAAAAGAAAAATGAAAAGGAATGATGATTGCCTATAAAATTAACTCTAAAGGCCACATCTGAAAATTATTGGTGTTAAAGAGAAAGTCGAGCAAGGGGAAAGGGTAGAAAGTTTAATCAAAGAAATAATAACATAAAACTTTCCAAAACTTGAGAAAAATATAAATATCCAGGTACTGGAAGGTCAGAGAACACAAAACAGATTTGACCCAAATAAGACTGCTCCAAGGTATATAATAATCAAACTCTCAAAGGTGAAGGACAAAGAGGATCTTAAAGGCAGCGAGAGAAAAGAAACAAATAACATATAAAGGATTTCCAATTCATCTGGCAATAAACTTCTCAATGGAAACCATACAGGCCAGGAGGGAGTAAGATGACATTTTCAAAGAAGTACTGAAAGAAAAAAGCTACCATTCAAGAATAGTGTCCAGCAAAGGTATTCTTCACCTGTGAAGGAGAGATAAAGTCGTTCCCAGATAAGCAAAAGGGAAGATAATTCACCACCACCAGACCTGTCTTACAAGAAATGCTAAAGGGAGTCCTTCAATCAATCTAAAAGCAAAATGTGCGACAAAAAGAACAAAAAGAAAAGAAAAAAAGAAAGAAAAAAAGAAGAAATAAAATATTTGAAGGCATAAAACCCACTGGTAAAATTAATTAAGAATACTCTTATGCTGAAATTGTGGAGTGCAATCCACTCATAACTCTAGTATGAAGTCCAAAAGATGCATCTATCAAAACAATAATAGCTACATTAACCTGTTAAAATATAGGCAATATAAACACAGCCAAATTAAGACAAAAGTCAAAATGTGGGAGTAAGGAAGTTGAAGTGTAGATTTGTTTTGTTGTTTTTTTTTTTTTTTTTTTTGCTTTTTCTTTGTGTGTTTCCATTATTTTCTTTGTGATCTAAGATAAGTTGTTATCTCCTTAAAATAACTTGTTTTATCTATAAAACGTCTTTCATAAGCCTCATGGTAACCCCAATGCAAAAACCTATAATAGATTCACTAAAAGTTAAAAGCAACAAATTAAAACTTACTACCAGAGAAAGTCACTTAGCCACAAAGAGAGACAGTAAAAAAGGAAGAAGGAAGAGAGGAATTACAAAATAATCAGAAAACCACAAAATGGCAGCAGCTAGTCCTTACTTAGCAATAACAACGGAACGTAAATGGACTAAATTCTCCAATTAAAAGGCATAGAGTGGATGAATGAATAAAGAAACAAGACTCAACTATCTAATGCCTACAGGAAACCCTTTCCACCTAAAAAGACATACAGACTGGCTGGGCATGACGGCTCACACCTGTAATCCCTGCACATTGGGAGGCCGAGGTGGGTAGATCACTTAAGGTCAGGAGTTTGAGACCAGCATGGCCAACATGGTGAAGCCCTGTCTCTACTAAAAAAAAAACTACAAAATCAGCCAGGTGTGGTGGCAGGTGCCTGTAATCCCAGCTACTAGAGAGGCTGAGGCAGGAGAATCACTTGAACCTGGGGGGCGGAGGTTGCAGTGAGTCAAGATCATGCCACTGTACTCCAGCCTGGACAACAAACAGTGCAAGACTCCGTCTCAAAACAAAAACAAAAACATACAGATTGAAAGTGAAGGGGTGAAAAGATATTTCATACAACTGGAAGCCAAAACAAAGCAGGAGTAGCTGTACTTAGATAAAATAGACTACAAATCAAAGACTGCAAAAAGAGACAAAGAAGGTCACCAAATAATAATAAAGGAGTGAATTCAGCAAGAAGGACACTTATAAATATCTATGCACTCAACACTAGGGCCCCTAAGTATATAAAGCAAACATTAATAGATCTAAAGGAAAAGATGGACTGCAATACACTAATAGCAAGGGACTTTAACACTGTACTCTCAGGAAACCGACAGATTATCCTGACAGAAAATGAATAAAGAAACATTGGAGTTAAACTACACAGTTGACCAAATATGTATGACAATTACAGAACATTTCACTCAAATGCTGCAGAATACATATTCTTTTCATTAGTATATGGAATATTCTCCTGAATAGATTATGTCATGCGCATCCGTGTGAAGAGACCACCAAACAGGCTTTGTGTGAGCAATAAAGCTTTTTAACCACCTGGGTGCAGGCGGGCTGAGTCCAAAAAGAGAGTCAGCGAAGGGAGATAAGGGTGGGGCCGTTTTATAGGATTTGGGCAGGTAAAGGAAAATTACAGTCAAAGGGGGGTTGTTCTCTGGAGGGCAGGAGTGGGGGTTACACGGTGCTCAGTGGGGGAGCCTTTTGAACCAGGAAGATCCAGGAAAAGGAATTTCACAAGATAATGTCATCACTTAAGGCAAGGACCGGCCATTTTCACTTCTTTTGTGGTGGAATGTCATCGGTTAGGGCGGGGCAGGGCATTTGCACTTCTTTTGTGATTCTTCAGTTACTTCAGGCCATCTGTGCATTTACGTGCAAGTCACAGGGGATGCGATGGCTTGGCTTGGGCTCAGAGGCCTGACAGATTATATCTTAGGCCACAAAACAAGTCTGAATACATTCAAAAAAGTAAAAATTACATCATATGTCAAATGTTTTTTTCTGACCAAAATGGAATAAACCTAGAGATCAATAACAAGAGGAACCTCTGAATCTTCCCAAACACATGGAAATTAAACAACATGCTCCTGAACAACCAATGGGTCAATGAAGAAATTAAGAAGAAAATTTTAAAATTTCTTGAAAAGAATAAAAATGGAAATACAATATACCAAAATCTATGGGATACAGCAAAAGCAGTAGTAAGAGGGAAATTTATAGCAATAAATGCCTATATCAAAAAGCAGAAAGAAATATAAAATTAAATATAAATAATTTTTATTCAAAAAAGTAGAAATACTTCAAATAAACATAAAGGAATTAGGAAAGCAAAAACAAAACAAACCCAAAATACTTAGAAGGAAAGTAAAAAAGATCAGAGCAGAAATAAATGAACTTGAGACTAAAAAATACAGAATATCTAAGGAATAAAAAGTTGGTTTTTGGAAAAGATAAACAAAATCACAGTTTTAGTGGGTCAGGAAGCAGGGCATGGCTTAACTGTGTCCTCCACTTCAGGGTCTCACAAGGATGCAATCAAGGTGTCAGCCGAGGTTAGACTGAGCAAGGATCCACTTCCAAGCTCAGGTAGTTGAAAAGATTCAGTAACTCACCGGATATTGGACTGAGGGCCTCTGTCTCTTGCTGGATATTGGTCTTGGGCTGCCCTCTGCTCCTTGCCATGAGGCCTTCTCAACATGACCTTTGTTTTCTTAAAGTAAGCAAGAGACCACACATGGTGGCTCATGCCTATAATTCCAAAACTTTGGGAGGACAAAGTGAGAGGATCACTTGAGCCCATGAGTTTGATACCAGCCTAGGTAACATACTGAGACTCTACAAAAAATAGAAAAAGATAGCCAGGGGCACACACACCTGTGGTCCCAGCTACTTGGGAGGCTGAGGTGGAAGAACTACTTGGGCCCAAGGGGTCAAGACTACTGTGAGCTGTGATCATGCCACTGCACTCCAGCCTGGACAACAGAGCAAGACCCTCTCCCTCCCACTACCCAGAAAAGCTAGCAAGAGTGAGCATCTCCAAGCAAGATGGGGTACAATTTTATGTTGCACAATCATATCCCATCAGCTTTGCCTTATTCTACTGGTTAGAAGCAATTAACAAGTCTCACCCACACTCAAGGGGAGGGGATTTACACAAGGCATGAATAGCTTAAGGTGGGTGTATTAGTCTATTCTTACACTCTGTAAAGGATTGCCTAAGACTGGGAAATTTGTAAAGAAAAGAGGTTTAATTGCCTCACAGTGCCTCAGGCTGTATAGGAAGCATGGCTGAAAAAGCCTCAGGAAACTTTCAATCATGGCAGAGGTGAAGGGGAAACTGGCAAGTCTTACATGTCAGCAGCAGGAAGAAGAGAGAGGCGGGAGGTGCCACACTGTTTTAAACAATCAAATCTGGAAAGAACTCACTCACTATCATGAGAACAGCAAGGGGGTAACCCACCCCCACGATCCAGTCACCTCCTACCTGGCCCCTTCTCAACATTGAGGAGTACAATTCAACATGAGATTTGGGCACGCCACAGACCCAAATCATATCCATGGGCATCATGGGGGCCCTCTTAAACTCTGTCTGCTGCATGTTTCATTTCATGATTATTGAATATATTTTTTCATATAATAATTTGTCATATAAAGGGGCAGATATTTAAAAATTGATCTGCTCAGGGTGTCAAACGCACTAGGTACATCACTGCCCTTTATCCTACTTAATTTTTGTCATAACACTTGCCTGATTTATTGTATATTTTCATTATTGTATATAACATTTAATATATTTATATATTTTACTAATATATAATAAACAATAAAACAGTTTATTAATATATGTTCATATTATTTAATAGTCTATCTTATTTAAAATTTATTATATGTTTTATGTGTTATTCACCTTGTATGTTTATGTGTTCATTGTCATCTCCGCTTTATAACCTCCTTAAGGGGAGGACTTTTTCTGGTGTGTTCACTGTATTCAGCACCTAGAGCATTGGCTGGCACTTTAGAAGAACTCAACAAATATTTGACGGCTAAATATGTGTAATGTTCAGAAGTGTTAATATAGGAGAATAGATAGTAAACTCTCCAGGTATTTTAAAATCTCATAGATTTTTAAATTAGGTTTTATATGAACCACCCTCTAGCCTTTTAGTTTTCTCCTAGCTTTACCTCCTCATTTCTAAATTTGTTTATATTTTGAACCCTGTACTTTGTCAATGTGATACTAAAATAGCTGGATATAAAGTGAGATTTTGGTAAATGACCCATGATTTTTTTTTTTTTTTTTCAGTAATACCAAATGACAGTCCATCATAGCCAGTCTGTCTTCTGGCAGTCCTGATTTCTGAACTTTGCATATATTGGAGATTATTTTGCTTCTTTCTACCTACAGAACATGGAAGGGACTAGGGATGTGGCAAGAATCTCACACTTCTCAGAGACAGGTAGTGAAATTGACCTTCTGCAACTTTGTTTTGATAAAGGGCCTGAGTTAAAGTCTAACCCCAGAGGGCTGACCCAGTTAAGAGAGAGAGAGAGAGAGTGTGTGTGTGTGTGTGTGTGACCATTTTCCTTGGAGAATGCTGCTGCTTAGACTATAATCCTAGATATTACAAATGAATAAATAAATAAAGAACCATGAAACTCTGGTTGGCGGCACAGGTTAATGATCTGATTGTGGCGAGATAGGACCTTGAGGCTTATCAATTTTGTATGTTTGTACTGGGGGAGCTTGTAGGGAGGATAGGGTTGCAGCAAGTACTTGTGAAATATTGCTGGATATTCAAGGCAAATATAGACCCAGGAATTATGAAGTAAGCACTTCATAATTAGGAATCCAAAAGCCCCTAAATTAACGGACATCTCCAAAGCATTGTAATACCTTGATAGTATAAGAATCGTGTTCTCTAATAACTTAAAACATGGCCTTATTTTTGAAATCAAAACCTTCAGCGTAAATGTATGTGCCTTTTGTGCTTACATACCTTATGGCTGCCATTACCTACAGCTCTTTATATGTGGGGCACTGTATCTTATTATTAAAACCATCCGACAAAAAATGATCTCCTGTTGCAACTTTGGATTTCCTTTATAATGAAATAACTTTCCAGACCTCACAGAGCATTTGGAAGTATTTTCCTTATAAACGGAAATCTGACTACTAAGTACCATTCTTTCCCAAGGTCTTCAGAGTTCTTTTTCTTTTCTTTTCTTTTCTTTTTCCCTTTTTTTTTTTTTTTTTTTTTTTTTAGACAAAGTCTTGCTGCATCACCCAGGCTGGAGGGCAGTGGCATGATGACGGCTCACTGCAGCCTCAACCTCCCAGGGTCAAGAAATCCTCCTGCCTTAGCCTCCCAAGTAGCTGGGACTATAGGTGCATGCCATCATGCCTGGCTAGCTTTTTAATTTTTTTGTAGAGATGGTGTCTCACTACGTTACCCAGGCGGACAGAGTTCTTATTTCTAGGAATAATAACATGAATATTGACTCGTTCATTAAAAGAGAAAAGTGTTACGCTTAATGCTTTCATTGTTCTGTTTTTCCTTAAGGCCAGCGCCAGAGTCACTTAATAGATAATTGTGCTGTCCTAAAATCACTTTGGGTAACTCAGCAGAGAACCCAGGCTGCCAACCCAGGGCAATACGAGTACAGTTCCTTCAGGCTGGGAGGGGTCCTGGGCATGTGGCCACCCAAGGGGCTGCATATTGTTGACTCAGGCAGAGGCATGCCTGCCTAGGGGTAGAAAGGGAAAGCCTGCAGCAAGCAGGAAGAGTTGATAGGTACTAAGATGGAGAACATTCATGATATAAAACCATTGTAATCACTTTTAAGTGCACAATTCAGTGACATTAAGGACATTCAAAATGTATACAACCATTACCACTATCCATTTCCAGGACTCTTCCATCATTCCAAACAGAAACTCTGTACTCATTATACAGTAACTTTCCATTCACCCTGTCCCTCAGTCCCCGGTAACCTCTATCAAACTTTCTATCTCTATGACCTTGTCTATTCTAGGTACCTCATATAAGTGGAACCATATATTTGTCCCTTCTTGCCTGGCTTATTTCACTTAGCATGATGTTTTCAAGGTTCATCCATGTTATAGCACGTGTCTGAATTTAATTCCTTTTTAAGGATGACTATTTACATGACATTTTGTTTATCCATTCATCTGTCAGCGAGCAGTCAAGTTGTTTCCCACCTTTTGCCTATGGTGAGTAATGCTGCTGTGAACACTGATGTTCAAGTATCTATTAAAATCTCTGTTTTCATCCTTTTGGGTGTATACCTAGGCGGATGAGGGTTTGTTTTTGTTTTTGTTTTTGACCATCAGAGTTCCAATCGGTGCTACTTTTCCTTTTAAATACATTCTAAGTCTATTTGAGGTTTTTTTTGTTTTTTTGTTTGTTTGTTTGTTTTGTTTTGTTTTGGGGGACAGGGTCTTCTTGCTCTGTCATTCAGACTGGCGTGCAGTGACACAGTGACACGATCACTGCAGCCTCAACATCCCAGGCTCAAGTAATCCTCCCACCTCAACCTCCTGAGTAGCTGGGACTACAGGCATGAGTCACTGTGCCCAGCTAAGTTTTAAAAAGATTTTTGTAGAGAAGTGGCCTCCCTATGTTGCCCAGGCTTCTATTTGTTATATAATCATAACATCTTCCTACAACTTTTTTCTGTCCCAAATAAGAATTACAGTGTGTTCATCAACTGGAGAAACAATTTCCCTATCTGGGTTTTCACCCACAACTGCTCAGGTCCTCAGAGCCTCTGACAACAGCCAGTAGCTGAGTGTCTCTGCTTTCAAGAATTTAGAGTATGTCACTAGGGTCAGGACCTCAGCCTGGGATTGTACCCCAAAAGTAAAGTAAATCATACTGCAATTTTGTGCAAAAAACAAAGATTACGCGTACACAGGAAGGTACAATATGAAAAATAATTTATTTTATTTTTATGACAAAAAGGAGTAGAGGAAATTAAAGTTCACGGATGAAACATTTTTCCTTAAGCTTGTTTTGGTTTTGTTGATAAGATAGTAAGCAACAATGGGAATGGGAATTGACAAAGCCTGGTTCATCTCTCGTCTGATCCTTAACTGTGTTGATGAAAGCATGTGTCTGACCCTAGAGAGGGAAGAGAAGAGTTTCCAGGGAGCGAAGCTGAAACATCTGTTATATATAATGGTTGCTCTAAAGAGACATGCATGGCTAAACTCGGGTGACGTGGTAGAGACAGTTGTCTACCTAATATTTATTCTAGTTTTATTTATTAAGCCTGACTTTGTTTGGAATGGCAATATACCTGTGGAGGCTAAAGCAACTCTATCTTGGATGCTAATCATGTTGACAAAGCAAGATGTGTCTTACTTATTTTTGTGCTCCTCTCACCCATCCCAGAGAGGAGAAAGTGTACAGCATATAGTAAATCTTCAGAACATGTTTGATGTTGGATTGAATAATCTGCTTTATTTTATCATCTAATAACTCCTTAGTGAGATTAGATGGATGGCTGGTGAAAAAGTGTTTGGACTGATACTGTATTTATCTGCTCAGCGTAAAAATATCTTACAAAAATCTATTATGTGTTTATGAAAGAAAGGCATCAAAATGTTAACAACAGTAGGATTGTCTAACTTCCAGATTTTCTGCACTTTACATATATCACTTTTGTAATTAAAAAATAGTTGATTTGCCGGGCGTGGTGGCTCAAGCCTGTAATCCCAGCACTTTGGGAGGCCGAGACGGGCGGATCACAAGGTCAGGAGATCGAGACCATCCTGGCTAACAAGGTGAAACCCCGTCTCTACTAAAAAATACAAAAAATTAGCTGGGCGAGGTGGCAGGCGCCTGTAGTCCCAGCTACTCGGGAAGCTGAGGCAGGAGAATGGTGTGAACCTGGGAGGCGGAGCTTGCAGTGAGCTGAGATCTGGCCACTGCACTCCAGCCTGGGTGACAGAGCGAGACTCCGTCTCAAAAAAAAAAAAAAAAAAAAAATAGTTGATTTCCAGCCTGGCCAACATGCTGAAACCCCGTCTCTACTAAAAATACAAAAAATAACAAGGCGTGGTGGTGGGCTCCTATAATCCCAGCTACTTGGGAGGCTGAGGCAGGAGAATCGCTTGAACCCAGGAGGCAGAGGTTGCAGTGAGCTGAGATCGCGCCACTGAACTCCAACCTGGGTGACAGAGTGAGAAACTGTCTCAAAAAAAAATATAAATAAATAAATAAATAAATAAATAAAGTTGATTTAAAAAATCTACTTAGAAAGCAGAGATTGCAGTAGAAGAAAAAGGATTTAATTAAATATTATGGCTTTTCAATACTTTTTGTTGTGTACTATGCTCTCCCCAAAGCACAGTCGCATAATAAAATTGAGTTTGAAAGTTCTCCATAAATTAACATGTTCTAATAATTCTATAAGAAAGAATGGAGATACAATATGTGATCTAGAAAGCGCATATCCAATGATAATCTGAGCAAGGAACACCATTCTCCTTAAAGTAAACAGTGCACAGCTGTTTCCATCATGCTGACTGTAAGAAGATTATCATACTCAGAAACAGAAATTTCAGGAAACTGCGTTCTAATTAACATGGAAATGAATCCACAAAATAAATATGTATCCAGAGTTTATGCAATCCCAGGGTACAATGGAGACAGATGCAGATTGATCTAATCTGGTTGTATTAGGAATATGAATGTTTGTTGGGGAACATTGCGTGGAAAGTTGACATTTGGTTCAATCAGGAAGGGCAAAGTAGAAATTATGAAAGCAATTTCCTTTGTCCAGTTAAATTAGGCATTCAAATAACAGGCTACTCTTTGACCTTCCTGGGAAAGGTCAGAATGGCATCGAATGGTCATTAAATAAATAGCAGGCCTATTATGGTAAATACTTTGTGAAAACTTAGGAAAATATATTCTGGATTGAAAATCAGTCAAAAAAGGATTTGCAAGAATTTCTCTAGCATATTTTTATTGCTTCTATTTATCCATTTTTAATTTGCAGAAATAGTAAGGACTGGTAAAAGCACTAGACCAAACTGAATATGGGGTCTATTGAACAAAATTAAGAGGTCACTTTTCTGCCACTTGCTAATGTGTGCTGCAGCTGCTAAAGAAAGGAAGTTTTGTTGTTTGTTTGTTTTGGTTTTGGTTTTGAGACAGTTTCACTCTTTTGCCCAGGCTGGAGTACAATAGGGTGGTCTTGGCTCACTGCCACCTCCTCCTCTGGGTTCAATTGATTGTTCTGCCTCAGCCTCCCAAATGGCTGGGATTATTGGCAGGTGCCACCATGCCTGGCTAATTTTTGTATTTTTAGTACAGACGGGGTTTCACCATGTGGGCCAGGCTGGTCTTGAACTCCTGTGCTCAGGTGACCTGCCCGCCTGGGCCTCCCAAAATGCTGGGATTATAGGCATGAGCCACCGCGCCCAGCCAGAAAGAAGGTTTTTTGAAAGATAGCTCCTCTGGATGTCTCCCCAAGGCCCCACTTGATATAGCTAAGGAGAATCCCTGGCATGTATCATAAGATATATGGTTTCTTAATCAGATGGGTGACTTGCAGGACTAGAATTTAAGAACACTCTTGATGCTGTCCTACTTTATAATTCCCAACTTGTATTACAGCAATGGACATGCTGCTGTTAATATTTTCTCCAACAGTCCAAACTCCAAGTATATGAAATTAAATCAAATCTCTTTTCTTGTCCATTAAAGTTCAAGTTGCCTTAATAAAAGCTGGCAAGTTGTTTTTATAAACACTAAACTAATAGAACAGATTTTGGCTGGGCACAGTGGTTCATGCCTGTAATCCCAGCACTTTGGGAGGCTGATGCAGGACGCTCACTCAAGTTCAGGAGTTTAAGACCAGCCTGGGTATCAGAGGGAGATCTCATCTCTACTAAAAATAAAAATAAAGATAACTAACTGGAGGTGGTGGTGTGTGCCTGTCCCAGCTACTAGGGAGGCTGAGGTGGGAGGATCCCTTGAGCCCAGGAGTTGCAGTGAGCTGTAATAGCACCACTGCAGTCCAGCCTGGGTGACAGAGCGAGACCTTGTCTCAGAAAACAAAAATAAAAATAATAGAACAGATTTTAAAGCTATTTTTATATTATTCATACATCTTTTTTTGCCCCTATCTTCTCATTCAGATTCAGATTTACCCAACATTTATTAAGCATTTACTATGTGTCAACCTCCATGCTGGAGGATTTCATGTTAAATTTACCATTATTTAGCCTGATAATTAGAGGCGGTTCAAAGACAAAGTCTGAATCAGGTGTTTTGACTCAAAATCATGGGTCCTTCAAAATATCCGTGGATTAGATTATTATCCTCATGTGTAACTAAGATAATACAAGAAATATTTGGAGTCATATTTTAATGTATTATCATTGTTATTATTGTAGAAGTAGTGTATATGTATCCATAATTTAAAAAATTTAAACAAAACGTAATTCTATAAGTGAAAAGTAAAAGTCGTCCATCTTTTTCCTTCCCTACTCCTAGTTTTTCTCTACTGAAATACAGTACATTGTAAAACTGGCCATAATATTCTGCAGTTTCTCCCATTAAGAGGTAGAGTGGGCTGGGTGCTATGGCTCACACCTGTAATCCCAGCACTTTGGGAGGTCCAGGTGGGCGGATCACCTGAGGTCAGGAGTTCGAGACCAACCTGACCAACATGGAGAAACTCTGTCTCAACTAAAAAATACAAAAATTAGTCGGGCGTGGTAGCATGCACCCGTAGCCCCAGCTACTCAGGAGGCTGAGGCAGGAGAATTGCTGGAACCTGGGAGGTGGAGGTTGCCGTGAGCCGAGTTCTGCCACTGCACTCCAGCCTGGGCCACAGAGCAAGACTTCTCAAAAAAAAAAAAAAAAAAAAAAAAAAAGAGGTTGAGTCCCCTTGAATCTGGGATGGCCTTGCCACATGCTTTGGTCAATAGAATACCACGGAACTGGCATTGAATGAGTTCCAAGTCTCTAGGCTTCAAGAGGCCTTGCAGCTTCCTATATTGTGTTCAAAGAGCACACTCTTTGAATAATGCTGTCACCATGTGACCATGCCCAGGATTGTCTGCTGGAAGGTGAGAAGCCACATAAAGTTCAGATGAGTCATCTCAGTTGAGACCTCAACCAGCCAAACCCCAGCCAACTTGGCCAGAACTGCTTTGATGAACCCAGCCTAACTTAATGGACTGAAGAGTCATAAGCTAAAAAAAAAAAAAAAAAAAAAAAAAAAGTTGTTATTTTAAGCCACTAAGTTTTGGGGTAATTTGTTATGCAGCAGAAACTAAATGATGCAAGAGGTGACCATTTGAACAATTTCTGGCATTTGCAGACTGTAAGGACACAAGAACAGCTAAAACTCCATGGAATAATGAAATAATAAAGGAGAGAACCTCAAGTATGAGCCTAACATGATCCTAGATGGAACTAGAAGACCATCATTAAGGAAACACAGGAGAAGATGGAGAGAGTACAGAGAGACAAAGTAAAGAAGGGGTTGTGATTTTGTACAAACATGTAAATTCGAGCCTGCCTGCTTAAGAACTTCTCAGGCACAATACTTATGTGTTTGCTGTCAATCTAAGCAGATTTTTGCTGCCTCACCTTCTCAACTGGACAGAATTGCAGTGTGGATGGGCCTCTTGTCTAGTTACCAGCAAAGAGAAACCTCATGATTGTGTTTGTAGGTTGAATTGATATTATGTGGGTTGTGGCAGCTGCTACCTGACTGACGTCTTCATCTCCTTCTTACCACCAAAGAGGGCTGAGATAGCTCCAAGAAGGAAAAAGAGAGAAGTTGTCAACATCTTGGTGCAGAAAAGCAGGTGGAGCCAGTCTCTGCAGAAACCCTAGTAACTGAGCTCAGCTGACAAGTGCTGAGGAAATTCACAGTTGACAACTGCTCAGTACAGATGATGACTAAAGAAATGGCTCTCCCAGCAAAGGGAGAAAGATCCAGGCCAGTACACGCTTAGCGTCAGATCTGGAAATAGGGTAAGGGGAGAAGAGACTGTTTTGAGTATGTGATAGAACTTTGTAAGAATATCTTTAATGAGGAGAGCAAAATGGGTAGTGAAGGGGAGAATTCAGAAGTAAAACTCAGAAGATGAGCCCTCAGCAAAAGGGGTTTGACAACCATATAGGCTCAGGTGAAGGAAAACTCCCTGTGAGAGTTAGGACTACAAACGCTGCCATTCTTAGAACCAGCACTTTGTAAATAAATTGGTTTTCTTTTTCTCTCTAGAAGCTTTCGGGATCTTTTCTTTGTATTTGGGGTTTTGAAATTTCACAATGATTTGGCTTTTGTGATGGACATGTTTTTCATTATTTTTTATTATTATTATTATTTTGAGATGGAGTCTCGCTCTGTCGCCCAGGCTGGAGTGCAGGGGTGCGATCTTGGCTCACTGCAACTTCTGTCTCCCGGGTTCAAGAGTTTCTCCTGGGCCGGGCATGGTGGCTCATACCTGTAATCCCTACACTTTGACTGAGATGGGCGGATCACCTGAAGTCAGGAGTTTGAGACCAGCCTGGCTAGCATGGTGAAACCTCATCTCTACTAAAAATACAAAAAAAAAATTAGCTGGGTGGGGTGGTGCACGCCTGTAATCCCAGCTACTTGGGAGGCTGAGGCAGGAGAATCACTGGAACCCGGGAGGCAGAGGTTGCAGTGAGCCAAGATCATGCCTGGGCCACAGCATGAGATTCTGTCTCAAAAAAAAAAAAAAAAAAAGAGTTTCTCCTGCCTCAGCCTCCCGAGTAGCTGGGACTACAGGTGCACCCATGCCAGGCTAATTTTTTTATTTTTTGTGGAGATGGAGTTTTGCCATGTTGGCCAGGCTCGCCTCGAATTCCTGACCTCAGGTGACCCTCCCACCTTGGTCTTCCAAAAGACTAGGATCACAGGCATGAGCTACCACGTCCAGGTGGGTGGACTCATTTTTCATTCATCTAGAGACATTTCCTTTATTTTGGGAAATTTTCCTTAATTGTTTCTTTAATACATTTCCCCCACTATTATCTCTGTTCATTCTCTCTGGAACTCCTATTATTCAGAACTTGAGGCTCTTGTATTTTTCCTCTCTTATTGTACATCTTTTGGTAGGACAAAAAGACTATTGCTCTACATTCTAGAAAATTTCCCTAATATGGTTTAGCTTTCTGACTTATTTATTTAGTTTCTCCTGCTTTTTGCTGTTGGAGAGTTTTGTTGAATTTTGGATGACCCTGCGCTGACTGCATGCATGAACATGGTTCACCAACCAATGTCCGCTAGCCCCAACATTACATCACCCCACTTCTGACCACTTTCCTTCAACTCTTGGAGTTCCAATTCCAAATCTTTATCCCTTGTTATAGAACACTGACAATACCTGGTTTAAATCCTTTAGGCAAAATATTAGAAGATCCTTTTTCTAGAAAAATAGAACCATCCCACAATAAAGACATACAGACACTGGCATTTGAGGAACCTCCACAAAAGAGCTGACTTCTGCCTTCAGTGAAACTCTAGTACAGCCATTATGGAAAACAGTATAGAGATTCCTCAAAAAACTACAAATAAAACTACCCTATGATCCAGCAATCCCACTACTGGGTATTTATCCAAAGGAAAGGAAATCAGTATGTCAGAGAGATAGGCACTCCCATGTTTATTACAGCACTATTCACAACAACCAAGATATGGAATCAACCTCAGTGCCCAGCAACAAATGAGTGAATAAAGAAAATGCATGGCTCACGCCTGTAATCCCAGCACTTTGGGAGGCCAAGATGGGCAGATCATGAGATCAAGAAATCAAGACCGATGGGGGCGGAGCAAGATGGCCGAATAGGAACAGCTTCAGTCTCCATCTCCCAGCGCGAGTGACACAGAAGACCGGTGATTTCTGCATTTTCAACTGAGGTACTGGGGTCATCTCACTCGGGAGTGCTGGACAATCGGTGCTGGTCAGCTGCTGCAGCCCGACCAGTGAGAGCTGAAGCAGGGCGAGGCATCGCCTCACCTGGGAAGCGCGAGGGGGAAAGGAGTCCCTTTTCCTAGCCAGGGGAACTGAGACACACAACACCTGGAAAATCGAGTAACTCCCACCCCAATACTGTGCTGTAACACCGGCACACCGGAGATTATATCCCACACCTGGCCGGGAGGGTCCCACGCCCACGGAGCCTCCCTCCTTGCTAACACAGCAGTCTGCGGCAATCTAACCACAAGGCAGCACCGAGGCTGGCGGAGGGGCGCCCGCCATCGCTGAGGCTTAAGTAGGTAAATAAAGCCACTGGGAAGCTCGAACTGGGTGGAGCTCACAGCAGCTCAAGGAAACCTGCCTGTCTCTGTAGACTCCGCCTCTGGGGACAGGGCTCAGCTAAAGCAGCAGAGGCCTGACCAGACGCGAACGACTCTGTCTGACAGCTTTGAAGAGAGCAGTGGATCTCCCAACACGGAGGTTGAGATCTGAGAAGGGGCAGTCTGCCTGCTCAAGTGGGTCACTGACCCCTGAGTAGCCTAACTGGGAG
>NC_045443.1:44408952-44409425 GCF_002776525.5 Piliocolobus tephrosceles
AAAAGTGGGGAAAGGATATGAACAGACATTTCTCAAAAGAAGACATTCATACAGCCAACAGACACATGAAAAAATGCTCATCATCACTGGCCATCAGAGAAATGCAAATCAAAACCACAATGAGATACCATCTCACACCAGTTAGAATGGCAATCATTAAAAAATCAGGAAACAACAGGTGTTGGAGAGGATGTGGAGAAATAGGAACACTTTTACACTGTTGGTGGGATTGTAAACTAGTTCAACCATTATGGAAAACAGTATGGCGATTCCTCAAGGATCTAGAACTAGATGTACCATATGACCCAGCCATCCCACTACTGGGTATATACCCAAAGGATTATAAATTATGCTACTACAAAGACACATGCACACGTATGTTTATTGCGGCACTATTCACAATAGCAAAGACTTGGAATCAACCCCAATGTCCATCAGTGACAGACTGGATTAAGAAAATGTGGCACATATAC
>NC_045443.1:44409525-44462056 GCF_002776525.5 Piliocolobus tephrosceles
AGGGGAACATCACACACTGGGGCCTATCATGGGGAGGGGGGAGGGGGAGGGATTGCATTGGGGAGTTATACCTGATATAAATGATGAATTGATGGGTGCTGACGAGTTGATGGGTGCAGCACACCAACATGGCACATGTATACATATGTAACAAACCTGCACGTTATGCACATGTACCCTAGAACTTAAAGTATAATAAAAAAAAAAAAAAAAAAAAAAAGAAATCAAGACCATCCTGACCAGCATGGTGAAACTCCGTCTCTACTAAAAATACAAAAATTAGCTGGGCATGGTGGCAGACACCTGTAATCCCAGCTACTGAGGAGGCTGAGACAGGAGAATCACTTGAACCTGAGAGGCGTAGGTTGCAGTGAGTTGCGATCGCACCACTGCACTCCAGTGCAGTGCTTCAATTTCAATTCGGCTACCTTTGGGCAAAGCAGCAACTTGGTAAGCAGCTCTAGCAGGAAAATGACTCTTGAAATACTGTTTGTAGATTTCATTGACAGTATTGAAGTCATTTATGTCAGCCTGGCAACAGAGCAAGACTCCATCTCATGAAAAAAAAAAGAAAGAAAGAAGAAAGAAAAAAGAGAAAGAAAACGCAATATATAGACACAGTGGAATATAAAAAAGAACAAAGGTATAAAAAAAGAACAAAGTTCTGTCATTTGAGGAACCATGGATGAGCCTGGAGGATATTATGTTACGTGAAATGAGCCAGGAACAGGAAGATAAATACATGTTCTCACTCGTATACGGAAGCTAAAAAAGTTCATCTCATGGAAGTATAGAGTAGATTAGTGGTTACTAGACGCTGGAAAGGGTAGAACGAGTGGAGAATAGCTTGAGGTTAGTTAGTGGATGCAAAAGTGCAGCTAGAAGGAATAAGTTCTAGTGTTCTATATCACTATAGTGGGACTATAATCAACAACAATTTACTATATACTTTCTTTTTTTTTGAAATCTCCTTGTCTATTTTATTTCCACTAGAAAAATACTATCTATATTAAATTTGGGTCCACTTTCTTCTTCTTGACCTCAAATTTAAACACTTAAATTTTACTCAAGTAAAAGCAGAATCACATACCTGACATGAAAACTAAATCGTTCACATCATTAGTTTGAATTAGATATGTTCTTGATTATTTCTCCAGAATAATTATTCTTCTTTCCTACCTGTTATTTCTCTTTTATGTATTGAGTAACTGTGTAATGGATATCTCTTTCCTATATTCAGTAATACAGGTGTAATTTAAAACAGTAACTGGATTCCTTCTCTAACCTTCAATTCATGTTCAACTCTCCCTATTATACGGTATTTCCATAATAACTTCAGATATTTTCATCAAGCTCACACTGTCATCAATTGTGAAAATTAAAAGGTTAATTAAGATGTTACATCACTTGTAAAAATTAAAATGTTAACAATTCCAGACTACAAAGTGCTGGCCCACTTACAGTGATGCTGTTGTCAGTGGTCCTTGGACAGCTACTGCTTCAATTTCAATTCGGCTACCTTTGGGCAAAGCAGCAACTTGGTAAGCAGCTCTAGCAGGAAAATTACTCTTGAAATACTGTTTGTAGATTTCATTGACAGTATTGAAGTCATTTATGTCAGCCAGAAGAACAGTTGTTTTCACCACATTAGTGAAGTCACAGCCTGCAGCTTTCAGAATTTCACCCATGTTTTAAAGAGCTTGTTTAGCTTCTTCTGCTACCCTTCCTGACACAAGCTGTCCACTTGAAGGGTCCATGCCTATCTGTCCTGAAATGTAAATGGTCTTGTCGACTAACACAGCTTGACTATAGGGTCCAATGGTCCCTGGGCTTTCACGGTGCTGATCACCGTTTTGATCAAGGACGACATGGCTAAGTCTTCCCTCTTGCAGCCCCTTCAGGAGAAGAAGCCCCAGCACCAGCCTTGCTCACGTCTCGTGGGACTTACTATGTATTTTCAAGTAGCTAGAAGAGTAGATTTTAAATGTTCTCAACACAAAGAAATGATTAATGTTTGAGGTGATAGATATGCTAATTACCCCGATTTTATTATTACATATTTTATACTTGTATGGAAATACCACAGTGTACCCCATTAATATGCACAATTATTAAGTGAAAATTAAAAATAATAATACATTTTCACTGTTTACATTTAAAATATTTACATTCTGTCCCTTAAACATACTTTGTCTGTAGACTGATTCTGAAAACTGAAAACAGAACGTGTTAATATTATTCACAGTCTATGAACATGTGAACATTATTCACTGAAGAATCAAATAATAATATTTGATTCATGAAAAAATGAAATATAATTTCTCTGTCAGCACACTTGAAGGGTCTATTTTTTCTTACACGCTATAAATTGCTAGAAACACTACAACATTTTAGTTTGATTTATATTTGGACCAACACTTTCTTATAAGATTTCTGTTTTTCTTAAAGCTTCTACAGTTGAATTTGTTGGAGGAGTGGAGGGAGTTTCTGTTCTCCAAAGGATATGTTTGCTAGAATATAGAAATCAAAATAGTTATAACAAAAATACTCTGAAAATTAACAGTATGATTTCCAAGTTTTGTTCCCTCAAATCTCATGTTGAAATGTAATCCCCAATGCTGGAGGTGTGCCCTGGTGGGAGGTGTTTGAGTCATGGGGGTGGATCCTTCATAAATGGCTTGGTGCTCTCCCCATGGAAATGAGTGAGTTCTCACTCTGAGTTCACACAAGATCTGGTTGTTTAAAAGAGTGTGGTGCTGGGTGCGGTGGCTCATGCCTGTAATCCTAGCACTTTGGGAGGCTGAGACGGGCAGATCACCTGAGGTCAGGAGTTCGAGACCAGCCTGGCCAACATGATGAAACCCCGTCTCTACTTAAAATACAAAAAATTAGCTGTGCGTGGTGATACATACCTATAATCCCAGCTACTCGGGAGGCTGAGGCAGGAGAATCGGTTGAACCCAAAGTGGAGGTTGCAGTGAGTAGAGATCATGCCATTGTACTCCAGACTGGGGGAAAAGAGGGAGTCTTCATCTAAAAAAAAAAAAAAAAAAAAAAAAGAGTGTGGCAAGTCCTGCCACTTTTCTTTATAAATGACCCAGTCTCAGGTATTCTTTTATAGAAAAGCAAAATAGACAATTAATAACCTATAAATTTTTTCAGGAATTTTTCTTATGTTCCTGTCTTGCTTCTCAGTGCAGCTTGATGAATGTTGGATCGAAATTTGACCTTATATTCTCAACCTAATTCTCAAATATGTGTTTAACTCTGGGAAATGTAAACTGTCAGGTTAAGATCTCCTAAAAACTTAAGGAAGAATGCTATAAGGCAGAATGTCTTTGAGAATCAGTCTCTTTTTTTGATATGAAGCATACAAAGCATTGAAAAACACAAAAGGGACAGTGCTTGGATGAACCATAAGAACAAATTTTTCTGTGGGCATAACTCTTGTATGTACATCATGGAAATTACCCTAAGTCATTGCCAGTATCTTCTTAATGTCAACTCTGATGGTACTAATCTTTACAGAATTTTAAATAGAAGGCTTTAAGTAACACTTCAACTGTTAAGTTAACAAAGGAGGGGAAAGGAAAACTAGCCTACTATGAGCCATGCACATATACTGTCTTGGTGGTTTTATATGTGAATATTATCCAATTATATTTAAGATGTATTATTAATTACATTCTATTTATATTTAATATGCTGTTATATAACATATTTATTTAGGTCAAGAAGAGGTGACCCACCCTGCCTGAGAGTCGAAATCACCTTCCCCTCTGCCTTCTTTTTCTTAGTTATGATGGCGTCTGACCCTCTCGCTGGTTTGAGCCGCACTGTATAACCCTGCTTCCCGACGTGCTGCCCCACAGCCTTCCACTGTTGTTAGTGTTCATTCTTCCTTCTGTTCTCTCTCAGCTCCGATTCTTAGATCCTTGAATCTGCTTTAATTCATCTCTTTTGAAAACTTCTAGTGCTGTTCTTGGATCTGATATTTAATGTCAGCTTTCCTTTTGAATTCCCCTGACTTGAGCCCCAGATTATCACAGCCAGAAGGGGCTCAGTGTCAGCTAGATCAATGGTTCTAGCCTGCAGCATTTCACAGAGACGCTGCAGTTATTAGAAGAGTCTTAGAACCCGTATATATTTATAGGTATTTTTCCTTTCAGTGGGCAACAAAATTGACACCTTTATAATGTGGTATTCATGATTTTCTGAAATTAAGAAGAGTTTTCATACTCTAAAAAACTGGGAACCACTGATTTACACCAGGCTCCTCATTGAACAAATTTTAAAACATTAAAAGCTCAGAAAGTTATTTGTTTTGTCCAAGGTCATACAGTGGGTTAGGATCTTATTGGGACTCAGGTGTAAGGATCGAACTCTCAACCATCAACCCATTCCTCTTTCCAGTACCTTAACTCCCGAAATACCCTAATCCTCGCAGTTACATAGCAGCTCCCACAGACTCTCCTGCATGGGGGAGTAATGGGTCGTCATCTGAGTCAGACCAAATTGTGAGGAAGCAACTTCTCCCTCCACAGTAAATGTTGAGCTTTACTGAAAAGTACTACTAGGATGTGATAAACAAACAAATATCCTTAGAGATTATACGTATGTTTTAAATAATCAGCCCATCTTTTTTCAGAGAATCTTATCTTACCCCCTCCCCCTGTTGTAGGTAAATAAGCAGCCCTAGATCCCGCAGGTCATTTATGAGACCCAGGGAAGCGGCCTACCTATAGGTTTCCCAGAAATGAGAGTCTCAGGACTAAATTCCTTTGGGTATCAGAGATTTGGAATTGAAACTCCAAGAAATGAAGAAAAATGTTCAGAAAGGCGATGATGAAATGTTGTGACTGGCGGACATTTTTTTTTTTTTTTTTTGAGACGGATTCTCACTCTGTTGCCCAAGCTGGAATGCAGTGCAACTTCTGCCTTCCCAGTTCTCGGCTCACTGCAACCTCTGCCTTCCGGGTTCCAGCGATTCTCCTGCCTCAGCCTCCCGAGCAGATGGGATTACAGGCACATGCCACCACACCTGGCCAATTTTTGTATTTTTAATAAACAGGGTTTCACCATGTTGGCCAGGCTGGTCTTGAACTCCTGACCTCAAGTGATCTGGTGAACATTTTGAACTACAGGCCTACAGAGAAAGAGAATGAGAATGATAGGGAGAGGGGAGAGAGGGAGAGAGAGAAAGAATTCACAAGGGAAAATGCATATGAGGGCCTCGTGGTTCCAGAGAGAAAGGGACAGAAAAAGAAAAGGAGAGAGGATGCCCTGGAGAGCACCTTAGATGCAACATTTCTGGTTCCCAGTTCCTGTCATAGGGGCCCTGCTCCTCTTGGATTTCAGGAGCTTTCTAGATTCTAAAATAAGCTCTTTAGGCCAGGTACGGTGGCTCATGCTTGTAATCCCAGTGCTTTGGGAGGCCGAGGCAGGAGGATCACTTGAGCCCAGGAGTTCAAGACCAGCCTGGCCAGCACAGCGAGACTCTGTCCGTACCAAAAATAAAAAACATTAGCCAGGTACGGTGGTGCGTGCCTGTGGTCCCAGCTACTTGGGAAGCTGGAGAGGGAGGATCACTCGAGCCCAGGATCTTGAGGCTACAGTGAACTGTGACTGTGCCACTGCTCTCCAGCCTGGGCAATAGCGAAACCCTGTCTCTGTAATTAAAAATAAAATAAGCTCTATACTTACGTTGATTTGAGTGGGATTTTGGTGTCTGTATCAGTGGTCAGCTCTGTGGAAACAAAGTCAGATCTCATGAATACCTTAGAGTTCCCATAGCTTGAGAGACAGTGATGCAATACTATTTCATGCTGAGGCTGCCTCGTTAGAAAAAGAAGGACAAGAGCACTTCAGCTGTAACAGGCACTGTCCCCAACACACATCAGTGCTAATGACAGGTACTGGGTGGGCAGACAACTAAGATACAAGACTCTCAGTACACAGCAGAGTCTGTGGTACCAGCCACAGGACTGTGCAGAGACCTCATCTCAATCCCAAATATTTCTGAATCTCATTGTGGTTCAGAAGAGGCCTCTCTCTAAGCACTTGAGAATGGAAGTGAAAGTTCTATATAATCACTCTGGCATCCTTCATTTCAGTGAAAAAATGATTTTGAGATTTGTCTTGTACGAGATACTTAATATGAAACTTCTAGTTCTAAGGAGATTTAGAAAAAGAGAAAAGTGCAATATGTGTATATATTATATATGTTTTACATAGTAACCTTTGTATATATAAAATGCATATGTAAGATGTACATATAATATATGTTATATAGTACGTGGATATATTCACCACACACATTTGTATGCATGTTATTCTCAAGGGCAAGAAGTAAAAGTAACAATAAATAGTAATACTTTTTCAGTGTAAATATAGAAAGAATCAGCAAAGTCTTTCATTGTTGAAATAAAAAATAAAGAAAGGGGAGGCAAAGCAAGATTATAGTTTAACAGAAATGTGGAAGAAAGACATAAAAACAGAAGGTGCCCAGGTGTGGTGGCTCATGCCTGTAATCCCAGCACTTTGGGAGGCCAAAACAAGAGGATTGCTTGAGGCCAGGAATTCAAGACCAGCCGGGCAACAGAGCAGGACCCCATCTCTAAAAAATAATTTAAAAAATTAACTGGGTGTGGTGGCCCTTGCCTGTAGTTCCAGTTACTTGGGAGGTCAAGGTGGGAGGATTGCTTGAGTCCAGGAGGTCAAGGTGCAGTGAGCCATGATCACACCACTGCACTCCAGCCTGGAGAACAGAGTGAAAGCATTTCAAAATAAAAAATAGGCCAGGCATGGTGGCTCACGCCTCTCATCCCAGGACTTTGGGAGGCCCGGGTGGGTCACCTGAGGTCAGGAGTTTGAGACCAGCCTGGCCAACATGGCAAAACCCTGTCTCTACTAAAAATACAAAAATTAGCCAGGTGTGATGGCACACACCTATAATCCCAGCTACTCAAGAAGCTGAGGCAAGAGAATCGTTTGAACTCAGAAGGTGGAGGTTGCAGTGAACCAAGATCATGCCACTGTACTCCAGCCTGGGTGACATAGAGAGAATCTGCTTTTATTTAAAACAAAACAAAACAAAACCAAAACAAAACAAAACGGCTGGGCGCGGTGGCTCAAGCCTGTAATCCCAGCACTTTGGGAGGCCGAGGCGGGCGGATCACGAGGTCAGGAGATCGAGACCATCCTGACTAACATGGTGAAACCCAATCTCTACTAAAAAAATACAAAAAACTAGCCAGACGAGGTGGCGGGCGCCTATAGTCCCAGCTACTCGGGAGGCTGAGGCAGGAGAATGGCGTAAACCCGGGAGGCAGAGCTTGCAGTGAGCTGAGATCCAGGCACTGCACTCCAGCCTGGGTGACAGAGTGAGACTCTGTCTCAAAAAAAAAAAAAAAACAAACAAACAAAACACCAACTAATTAGTTAATTTAAAAAATTAAAGGAAAAAGGGAGATTGTTAATAATGGCCAAGATTCCTAAAAGAAGAGTACGTCCTAATTAATCTATATGAGAAGAGATAACAGCCCCCCAGAAAGAAATAGGTAAAGAGCATGATGCTATGATTGGAAACCTCAGAGGTACAATGTTGTAGTTAAAATCTGCCCTTGGCTTTAAAAATATCAGGAAAATAAGCAAGGGAAATTGTGTGAAATAAGTTATTGATATTTTAATAAGCAAATATATTAGAAACATTGAAATATCTTTAAAATAGCACCTCTATACCATACATCCTAAGTTGCTTAGAGAATTGGCTAATGGGTTTAAGGAAACTCTTATCATTATGTTCAGGGCACACTGGATGCATTATTTCAGAAAGTTGTCAAAGGAGGAAAAAAATAAGAAAAAATGAGCTCTTGGGGACCTAATTTCTTCTTATTCTCCTTCCTAAGAAAGACCTCTCAACTACGTGAAGACTATTGGATGGATCTCTATTATTCTAGACATGCTAACTTGAAACTAGAGAGTCAGCGCTTCTGTTTTCCACTCCCCCCACTTCCATTACTCCCCAAATCCTGGGTGATTTGGCTTCCCAGAATTGCTCAGATTTTGCTCCTTCTCATTGTAACAGTCATAGTCCAGGCTGCATCCCCAACCGATGGTGAGGAGTATTAAAATGTTAAGGACTGAGCCCAGGAGTATGACCTGGCACAAAGCAGGTATCACCATAATATTTTTTTTCTTCAACTTTTATTTTAAGTTCAGGGGTACATGTGCAGGATGTGCAGGTTTGTTACATAGGTAAATGTGTGCCATGGTGGTTTGCTGCACAGATCATCCTGTCACCTAGGTATTAAGCCCAACATCCATTAGCTATTTTTCCTGATGCTCCCCCCACCACACTCCCCTCTAAGAGACCCCAGTATGTGTTGTTCCCCTCCATGTGTTCTCATCATTCAACTCCCACTTGCAAGTGAGAACACATGGTGTTTGGTTTACTGTTCCTGTGTTAGCATGCCAAGGATAATGATTTCAACTCCATCCATGTGCCTGCAAAGGACATGATCTCGTTCCTTTTTGTGGCTGCATAGTAGTCCTTGGTGTATACTATAAGAGTTAAATAATACACTTTATTGCGAATTATTTATATATTACAGAGAATTTTTAAATTAAGGTTTTTCTGAGACAGGGTCTCCCTCTGTTGCCCAGGCTGGAGTGCAGAGGCACAATGATGACTCACTGCAGCCTCAACCTCCAAGGTTCAAGTGATCCTCTCACCTCAGCCTCCTCAGTAGCTAGGACCACAGGCATGAACCACCAGTCCTGCCTTTCCATGGAGATCTTTTCTGTTGCTGTTTTATAACCACATCCTCTTTCCTCTCACCTACATCCCCTCTTTAACCCCTGGCAGCTACTAACCTGCTCCTTATTCTATAATTTTGTCATTTTAAGAATGTTATGCAAATGGAATCATACCATACGTAATTTTGAGATTGACTCTAATCACTTAGCATAATTCTCTTAGATTCATCTAGGTTGTTGCATGTATCAATAGTTTGTTCTTTTTTGTTGCTGAGCAGTATTTCTTGGTATGAATGTCCTACAGTTTGTTTAAACATGTACAGTTGAAGGGCATCTGATAGATTGCTTCCAGCTTGGGGCCATTGTGAATAAAATTGCTATAAACATTAATGCATAGGTCTTTGTGTGAACACAAGTTTTCATTACTCTGGAAAAAATGCCTGACAGTGTAATTTCTGAGTCATATAGTAGTTGCATGTCTAGTTTTTTAAGAAACTGCCAAAATGTTTTCTGAACTCTACCATTTTACATTCCCAACAGCAAAGTATGAATAACCTAGTTTCTCTTCATCCTCTCCAGCAATTGCTGCTATCGTGATTTTTTAATTTTAGCCATTCTGATAGGTATATAGTGATATCTCATTATGGTTTTAATTTGCATTTCTTTGGTGGCTAATGATGTTGAACATCATTTCATTTGCCTATTTGCCATGTGTGTATCCTCTTCAATGAAATGCCTCTTCATGTCTTTTGCCTGCTTTCTAATTGGATTGTTTGTGTTTTTAATGTAGAGTTTTAAGATTTCTTAATATGGTATAGACATTAATGCTAATATTAGGACTGTGTGGTTTGCAAATATTTTCTCCAATTGCCTGTCTTATCAACTTTCTAACAGGATCTTTTGCACAGAAAGTTTTTTGTTTGTTTGTCTTTTTTTTTTTTTTTTTTTTTTTTTGAGATGGAGTCTCACTCTGTCACCCAGGCTGGAGTGCAGTGGTGCGACCTTGGCTCACTGCATCCTCTGCCTCCTGGGTTCAAGCAATTCTCCTGCCTCAGCCTCCTAAGTAGTTGGGATTACAGGCGTGCACCACGACGGCGAGCTAATTTTTGTATTTTTAATAGAGACAGGGTTTCACCATGTTGGTCAGGCTGGTCTCGAGCTCCTGACCTTGTGATCTGCCCGCCTTGGATTCCCAAAGTGCTGGGATTACAGGTGTGAGCCACTACACCTACTGGAAAGTTTTTAATTATGATGAATTCTAATTTATCAGTTTTCCCTTGTATTGATCATGTTTTTGTGTCAAGTCTATGAACTTTTGCCTAGTCCAAGATCCCAAATATTTTATATGTTTTTGTTTTCAAAAATTTTTACAGTTTCAGGGTTTACATTTAAGGCAGTGATCCATTTTGAATTACCTTTCTATTAAGCTGTGACAGTTAGGTCAAAGTTTATGTTTTTGCATTTGGATGATCTAATTACTCCAGCACCATCTGTTAAAAAGGCTGTATTTCCTCCATTGAATTGCTTTTGCACTTTGTTGAAAACCGGTTGGGCATATTTGTGTGGGTCTATTTCCTTTTCACGACCTATGTGTCTGTCCTTCCATCAGTGCCACACAGTCTTGATTAGTGTTGCTACATAATAATTCTTGAAAACAGGAACACTGATTATTCCCACTTCATTCTACTTTTTCAAAATGTTTGAACGATCATCGTTTCTTTGCCTTTTTATATAAATTTTCGAATTATCTTCTCTATACTATAAAAAATCATCCTGAGATTTGGATAGAAATCAGATTAAACCTATACATAAATTTGGAGGAAACTGATGTCTTTACTACACTGAGTTTTCCAATCCAGGAACATGGTACATCTTTCTATTTATATAGATCTTTGATTTCTTTCAGCACTATTACATAACTTTCAATTTGCGAGTGTCCTATACATGAGTTACTGGGTTTACACCTACATATTTTATTTTTTTCTAAACTATTATAAATGCTTTTTTGTTTGTTTGTTTTGTTTTTTTGAGATGGAGTCGCACTCTGTCGCCCAGGCTGGAATGCTATGGTGTGATCTCAGCTTATTGCAGCCTTCGCCTCCTGAGTTCAAGCAATTCTCCCGCCTCAGCCTCCCGAGTAGCTGGGACTTCAGGCGCGTGCCACCATGCCCGGCTAATTTTTGTATTTTCAGTAGACACGGGGTTTCACCATGTTGGCTAGATGGTCTTGATCTGCTGACCTAGTGATCCGTCCGCCTTGGCCTTGCAAAGTGCTGGGACTACAGGCATGAGCCACTGTGACCAATCAGTGGTATTTTATTTTAAATTTTGGTGTACATGTGTTCTTTGATAGTGCATAGAAATACAGTGGTTACTATTTTTTTGTTTGTTTGTTTGTTTTGTTTTGTTTTGAGACGGAGTCTTGCTCTGTCGCCCAGGCTGGAGTGCTGTGGCCGGATCTCAGCTCACTGCAAGCTCCGCCTCCCGGGTTTACGCCATTCTCCTGCCTCAGCCTCCCGAGTAGCTGGGACTACAGGCGCCCGCCACCACGCCCGGCTAGTTTTTTGTATTTTTTAGTAGAGATGGGGTTTCAGCATGTTAGCCAGGTTGGTCTGATCTCCTGACCTGTGATCCGCCCGTCTCGGCCTCCCAAAGTGCTGGGATTACAGGCTTGAGCCCCCGCGCCTGGCCATTGGTTACTATTTGTATGTTTATCTTGTATCCTGAGATGTCACTGAACTCATTTATTAGTTCTGTGAACGTTTTTGTATATTCCTTGGGATTTTCTATGTAAATAATTATGTTGTCTTCAAATAGAAACAATTTTATTTATTTTGTTCCAATTTGTGTGCTTTTTATCTTCTTTTCTTACCTAATTGCACAGTCTAGAACTTCCAGCACTATGCAGAATAAGAGTGGTGAGAGTGGACATATTTGCCTTGTTCCCAATCTTAGAAAGAATGCATTCAAATTTTGATTATTAAGTATGATGTTAGCTGCAGGGGTTTTGTGGATGCTGTTTATCAAGTTGAGGAAGTCTCCACCATTCCTAGTTTTCTAAGAGCTTTCGGTGTTTGTTTTTACAATAAATGGGTGTTGAATTTTGTCAAATGATTTTTTCTGCATCAGTTGATGCGAGCAGGTGATTTTTTCTTTGTTAGCTTGTTAATATGATGGATTACACCGACTGACTTTCAGATGTTGACTTTGTACTACTCAGGCATAAATACAAATGAAATAATGGCATTTGCAGCAACCTGGATGGAACTGGAGACCATTATTCTAAGCGAAGTAAACTCAAGAATGGAAAACCAAACATTATGTTCTCATTCTAAAGTGGGAGCTAAGCTATGAGGATGCAAAGGCATAAGAATGACACAATGGACTTTGGGAACTCAGGGGAAAGGGTGGGACGGGAGTGAGAGATAAAAGACTACACATTGGTTACAGTGTACACTGCTCTGGTGATGGGTGCACCAAAATCTCAGAAATCACCACTAAAAAACTTATTCATGTAAAAAAATTAATCCACACAATTTATAAAAATAAGTGAATAAATCTGTGAAATGTTAAAAAATGCTGAATTCTCCTTGCATCTTTTAATAAGCTCCACTTGGACATACTATAGAATTCTTTTTCTATATTGTTGAATTATATTTGTTAATATTTTGTAAAGGACTTCCACATGTTTATTAAAGAGGGATATTGCTCTGTGTTTTTCTCTTTTGGACTGTCCTGTTCTGGATTTGGTATCAGAATAATATTAGCTTCATAAAATGAATACAGAAGTACCCCGTTCTCTCCTATTTCTGCAATAGATTGTATACAATTGGTGTTTACTCTTCTTTAAATATTTGGTGTAATTCTCCAATGAAACCATCTGGTCTGGAGCTTTCTTTTCTGAAAGTTGTAAAATTACTAATTCAATTTCCTTAATAGTCATGGGACTTTTTGAATTATCTATTTCATATTGCATGAATTGTGGTAGTTTGTGTTATTTGGAGAATTAGTTCATACCATCTAAGTTGTCAGATTAATGTGTATATAATTGTTTGTAGTGTTCACTTATTATTTTTTGGTGTTTGCAGGATTTTTAGTGATATCACCTGTTTCATTCCTGATATTAGTAATTTATGTTTTCTCTCCTTGTTTTCTTTGTAAATCTTGCTACAGGTTAGTCAATTTTATTAATCTTTTGAAATAACTGGGTTTTTGTTTTGTTAACATTTTTGTTTTTCTGTTTTTAATTTCATTGATTTCTACTCTCATCTTCCTTATGTTTATTTTCTTCTTTATGTTTACTTTGGGTTTATTTTGTATTTCTTTTTTTAAGTTCTTGAGGTAGAAGCTTACATTATTGAGTTGAGACTTAACTTCTTTTCTAATGTAAGCATTTAGTCCTTACATTTCTCCCTCAGAACTACTTTACTTGTACACACAAATTTTGATATGTTGCAGGGTCATTTGTGTTTAGGTTAATGTATTTTTACATTTTAATATATTTTATCTTTGGCCTACGTGTTATTTGTAAATGTACTTAGTTTTCAAGTGTTTGGAGATTTTCCTGTTATCTGTTTGTGTTTTTAAAAAATACCAACAGGGTCTTGCTATGTCACCCAGGTCTTGAACTCTTGGGCTCAAGCAGTCCTCCTACCTCAGCCTCCCAAAGTGCTAGGATTACAGGTGTGAGCCACCATACACAGCCCTGTTATCTGTTACTAATTTCTAATTGAATTTCATTATTAGATAACAAGCTGTATGTTTTCAATTTTTATAATTTGTTGAAGCTTGTTTTCTCAGGATATCATTTTTATTGATGTGTGTTTAGTGGCTGATATGGTTTGGCTGTGTTCCCACCCAAATATCGTCTTGAATCATAGCTCCCACAATTCCCATGTGTCATGTGAGAGACCTGGTGAGAGGTAATTGAATCATGGGGGCAGGTCTTTCCTGTGCTGTTCTCATGATAGTGAATTAAGTCTCACGAAATCTGACCATTTTATAAAGGGGAATTTTCCTGCACAAGTTCTGTTATTCTTTCTGGTTGTTTTTTTTTTTTTTTTTTTTTTTTTTTTTGAGAAAAAAAAAAATAGTGCTGGGATTGCAAAGTGCTGGGATTACAGGTATGAGCCATCACACCAAGCTGCTGTTATTCTTTCTTGCTGCCACCAACACTTTGGGAGGCCAAGGCAGGTGGATCACCTGAGGTCAGGAGTTCAAGACCAGCCTGGCCAGTATGGTGAAACCTTGTCTCTACTAAAAATACAAAAATTAGCTGGGCATGGTGGCAGGTGCCTACAATCCCAGTTACTTGGGAAGGTGAGGTAGAAGAATTGCTTTAACCTGGGAGGTGGAGTTTGCGGTGAGCCAAGATCGCACCACTGCACTCCAGCCTGGGTGACAGAGTGAGACTCCATCTCAAAAAAAAAAAAAAAAGAAAGAAAGAAAAAAAAGAAGTGCCTTTTGCCTTCTGCCACGATTGTGAGGCCTCCACAGTCACATGGAACTATACATCCATTAAATTTCTTTTTCTTTATAAATTACCCAGTCTTGGGTATGACTTTATCAGCAGCATAAAAACAGACTAATACAGAGGCATTGAAGAGAACCTGTGTACTGCTGCTGTTTGGTATAGTGCTCTCTAAATGTCTATTTGATCTTGTTGGTTGATGGTGTTGTTGAGTCCTATATTCTTCCTGATCTTCTTTCTAGTTGTTAAGCCAGTTGTTGAGAGGGGTAGGTTGAAGTCTCCAACCATAATTGTGGATTTATCTATTTTTTTCTTTCAGTCCTATCAGTTTTGCTTCACCTATTTTCATCTCCATTGTTTGGTGCATACACATTTAGGATTACTATGTCTTTTGGTGGATTGACCCTTTTATCATTATATAATATCCCTCTCTGTCTCTGGTAATTTTCTTTTTTCTGAAGCCTAGTATACTTAATAATATATCTACTCTCGCTTTTTAAAATTAATATTTACATGATATATTTTTCTATCCTTTTGCTTTCATCTTGCCTATATCATTGTATTTGAAGTGAGTTTCTTGTAGACAGCATATAGTTGGGTCATGTTTTATAATCCACTGTAACAATATATTTTAATTGATGTATTCAGACCGTTTCCATTTACTGTAATTTTTTTGGTTTTGTTTTTTGTTTGATCTGTTTTCATTTGTCTTTCTTTTTCCTTTCTGAGAGTTACTCTTTTAGAATTCAATTTATATTTACCTGTAGCATTTTTTAGTGTATCTATTTGTATAACTTTTCTATTTTTAGGTGTTTTAGGTGTGACATAGTATATGCACAACTAATCAAAGTCTATTGAAGTTTTCATTTTACCAGTTTGAGTGAAGTATAAAAATTATGCCTCCCTTTACCCTCCCCTGCTTATAATAGTCTTAGTAATTTTTCTACATACAGTTAGGGTAATGTTATAGTACTTAGACAATATATAAATTTTTTTTTGAGACAAGAATCTCATTCTGTTGCCCAGGCTGGAGTGCTGCAGTACAATCTCAGCTCACTGCAACCTCTGCCTCCAGGGTTCAAGCGACTCTCCTATCTCAGCCTCCTGAGTAGCTGGGAGTACAGGCATGCACCAGAACGCCTGGCTAATTTTTGTGTTTTTAGTAGAGACAGGGTCTCACCATGTTGGCCAAGCTGGTCTCAAACTCCTGACCTCAAATGATCCACCCACCTTGGCCTTCTACAGTTCTAGGATTACAGGTATGAGCCACTGCACCCAGCCAATGTAAAATTTTTGTTTCTAGCATCAAACATGAGTTAGAAAATTCAAGAGGAGAAGGGAAGTTTATTGTGTTTACCCACATTTTTGCTTTCCATGTTCTTTCCTTCTTCCTAATATTTCAAGATTTCTTCTTTTATTATTTGCTTCCTGCTTTGGGAACTTTAGGTTATTTTTTTTAGGTCTTCTGGCAATAAATCCTTTAATTTTTTTTCCCCATCTGAGAATATATTCACTTCATCTTCATTTCTGAGGGATGTTTTTGCTGGTTATAGGACCTGAGAACAGTTGTTTTCTTTCAGTAGCTGAAGAATATGCCACTTCCTTCTGGCTTCCATGGTTTCAGACAAAAACTCACCTGTCATTTGAATTTTCCACTTAGTAGGTAAGATGTCATTTCCCTCTTGCTGCTTCCAAGGTATTTTGTTGTTGTTGTTTTTAGTTTTCAGAAGTTTGACTTTGTATATGTCTTGGTGTGGATTTCCTTAGGTTAACCTGTTTGGAATTTACTCAGCTTATTGAATCTGTAAGTTTATATCTTTTGTCAAATTTGTAGAACTTTTTTGCCAATATTTCTTTGAGTATGCTTTCAGCCTTGCCTTCTTTCTCCTCTCCTCTCCTTCAGGGACTTTGCTCAGCACATGAATATGAGATCTTTTGTTACAGTTTCACAGGTCCCTGAGACTATTTATTTGTTTATTTTCTCTTTCTTTTCAGGATTGGATAATTTCTATTGTTCTAACTTCAGTTTACTTATTATTTTGCCTGCTTCATCTCTTCTGTCATTGGGTCCACCCAGAGAGTTTTAAAGTTTTAGTTACTGTATTTCTCAGTTCTAAAATTTTCATTTGATTCCTTTTTATGTCTTCTATTTCTTTCCTGAAATGTTCTTTTTCTTTTTTAACTGATGCTCTCTTTTCATTTGTTTCAAGTGTGTTCATAATTGTTTGCTGACGCATTTTTATGAGTACTTTAAAATCTTTGTCAGATAATTCCAGTATCTTTGTTATCTCTCTGGTGGTGTCTATTGACTATCTTTTTAAAAACTTATTTGGAGATCTTCCTTGTTCTTGGTATTTTTTTTAATTGAAATCTGGACATTTGGGGGTACTATAAGACTCTGGAGCTTATTTAACCTTCATTTTTTCTGGCTTCCTCTGACACTACTCTGGCAAGGGAAGGAGAGGGGGCCACCTCATTAGTGCCAAGTGAGGGTATCCAGTAACTTTGGTGGCTGCTGAGGTAGGGAATCCTCTTTGCCACTGGGTATAGGTGAGAATTCTGGTTCCGCATTAGGCCTCCATTGAGATCTCCCTGGCTGGCTAGCACAGGGGTGCCCCATTATGTACCCTTACCAGAGTGCTGCTCCTTATGTATCTGCACTGCTCCTTATATACTCCCATTGTTATTATGGCAGAGATGTAGAAGGACCTCATTATGACTGGGTAGTGGTGAAACTCCTGACTCTCCACACTAGACCTCCTCTGACACCACCCTATTGGGGATGGAGAAGGGTGCCTTATTACTATTAGATGAGGATGGGAGTCCAGCTCCCCAACTGATTTCTCCGACACTACATGGGGAAGGCCTCATTACTTCCACGCAATAAAAGTCTAGGCTCTCTACTCAGCCTTTTCTGACATCATGCTGAGAGGGAGGTTTGGGCTCCTTTCTAAAGCCGTGCAAAGGTGGAAGTCTAGGCTCCTCACTCAGCCTTTGCTGGCATAGATAGGAATGGGACCAGAGATTTTTCTGTGGTATTTGTCTAGAGTAGAGCAGCTATTATCTCAAAGGTCTTTTGTCTTGCTAAGGTGTTGCTTTCCTGGTCCTTTCTCTCTCTCTCTCTCTCTCAACAGGGTTGTCCAGGCTAGTCTTGAATCCCTGGCCTCAAGCAATCCTCCCACCATGGCCCCTCAAAGTGCTGGGATGAGTTGTCAGGCCCAGCCTGGTCCTTTCTTTTGGCTAGAGAGAGCAAGTTTTTGTTGGGGCTTTTTTGTTTGTTTGTTTCTTTACACTCATTGGCATTTTCAGGTTGCTACCTTCTTCCGCTACAAGTCTGAGTTGTATGAGGGGAAAAGAAAAAAACCAGGGAGCTTCCCAACATATTGTTTCTTGGATTCTGAGGTCCCAAGTCAGTCTACCTTCTTATCTCACCTTTTAGAGTCTCCCTGTGTTTGATTTATGTATGCTGGACAGGATTTTCTTTTGTACTTAGTGGGAGGAATAGGGAAAGTACATCTATTCTGCCTTCCTACATGTGGAAGTCTTCACAGAGCATTTTAATACAGACAATAACAGTATCTACCTCATAGATACCTCAAAGGACTATTGTGGCAGTTAAGTAAGTTAATTGGACCACTGGAATAGTATCTGGCATATAGTAAGCCTTACACAAGTGTTAGTTCTTCTTATTATTAGATAAACAAAATAATGTGGTTGTTGAGGGAACAGATTCTGGAACCGGACTCCCAAAGTTTAAATCTCAGCTCTTACACTTAACAATTGTGTTATTTTACTTAATTTCTCTATGCCTAAACTTTCTCACTGTAAATGGTGATAATAATAATTTCTTCTTCACAGGATTATGGTGAGAATTAAAATAATTAATATATCTAAAGCACTTAGAAGATTGTCTGACATAGAATAAGTTCTATTTAAGTATTAGATATTATTATTTTAAACTAAAGTATTTTATTTTCTCCCCAAAATACCACCATGAAGTAAGTAGCAAGGCATCACTATCTTCATTTACAAGCAGAGAAATAGAAGTTCTGAGGCACACAGTGCCCTGCCCAAGGTTATAGAGATAATAAGTGGCAAAGTCAGCCTCAGTCACAGTTCTTCTGACTTCAAGTCAACATTGAGCTGAGGCTTGGCAAAAGTGCAGGGTGAAAATTGGTGTTCATGCTTAGAGAACGAGATGGGGGCTTAGATGGCAAACAGGCAAGAACAGAAATCATTCCTAAAACAGCATGACAGAAAGAAGACCTGAAGAAGATGGAGAGAGTGTGGCAAGAATGTGGTTGCTGGGCTAAGTCTGAATGTTAAAGAAATCACCACTGCACTCCAGCCTGGGCAACAGAGCGAGACTCCACCTCAAAAAAAAAAAAAAAAAAAAAAAAGAAATCACCTAGATTGTTTCCAATGAGAGACTTCTGCCCCAAAATGCATTCCATCAGTGCCTCCTATTCACAGGGTAGCGAAGGGTGTCCTAGTAGCTTGCCACTTCCCCCCACGCACCCCCCAGGTGGTTTTTCTGCTGTTAATAGCTCAAGAGCCTAGTTCCAAGAAAAAGCAAAGGCTGCACCTTCTTTGGTTCAGAATGCCCTCAAGTCTGACTCTCAATAGAGAGGCTTCCTCCCTAAGATATTCCTACTGTTGCCTCCTATACCCTGCCAGCTTTCTGCATACTTCTGAGTCTGTCCAAGTTCAGCATGTACTGCAGGGCTACATCAAGTGCCACCAAGCCTTCCCTGAGACACCAGCCCAGACTGAGCTTGACCCTCCCTCAATCCTGAGCATTAACCATTTCTACCATGTTGAAAGATGTGTCTAATCAATTAGGTACCATATAATATCTAATTTTATGTATCTCCTGATATGCTTCATATGTGTAAGTTCTGTATTACCAGCAAGACCATGGTTCTTAAGGCAAGGTTTGAGTTATACAGTTTTTTGGGGCTGGAATAACAGCATTTGAGAGAACATGATACTACAGTAGGTAGTGCATTAATTAATCCTTGTTAACTCTCAAACATAGGGTCACAGCCGAGCTGCTGTTATGTGGGATATATAGGGCCCCTGGAAAATTGTTTGTTATTTAATTTTTATTTCATAATTAATAAACTTAATTGTACAATCCAGCTAGATGTGAAGGGGAATAAGAAAAATATAGAACCCAAAGAACTGCAGTAGGAGAACAAAGATTATAGGATATTTCAAGTAAATGGGGTAGAAGGGTGTTTTCCTGAGCTACAGAAAAATCGTCTGGTGGTTAAGATAAAACAAGTCAAATTTACTAGCATTTTCCACAAATGGCAGTGGTGATATTCTTGCTGATCTTGTCATTCCTGGATCCAAAGTGCTCCATGGTTTCCACAATATTCATGCCCTCTTTTATCTTCCCAAAGACAACAGGCTTGCTGTGTAACCACTCAGTCTTGGCAGTGCAGATGAAAAACTGGGAACTGTTTGTGCTGAGTCCTGCATTTACCATGAACATCACGCCAGGACCTGTGTGCTTCAGGATGAGATTCTCATCATCAAGTTTCTCTCTGTAGATAAGCTTATCAGCAACGCCATAATGGCATGAAGTCACTACCCTAGCACATAAGGCCTGGAATAATTCTGTAAAAGCAAGAACCCATATAACCAAATCCTCTCTTGCGAGCTCTCAGGCACAAAATTTCTGCTGTCTCTGGAACTTTGTCTGCAAACACCTCAAAGAAGAAACAGCCCAAGTCGATGATGGCATCAAGGAACACAGTGGGATTGACCATGACTGGTGCCGGTGGCTCTAGGAGGTACCCATCTGCAAAGCAAGGAAAATATATGTATACATTTTAAGAAGCCTTGTCTAACTAAACACTTTTATTGAAAATGCTTTACAAATTGTGTGGGCTCCTGGAAATCAATAAAAATTTAGAATAATGGGTAGAAAGGAGTAGAAGAGATACTTACATATTTACTTATTGTCAAATCAGGGCAAATATCCAGACATCATCTCTTCCTATTTTGGTCTAGGAATCGTCTTTTCATCTTCTTTATTGTCACAGATGCCATTCCTGGATAATGATAATTTCACGTTTCCCCCCCCCCATGGTAAAAAGGCAGCGATGCCTTTTTTCATGTGTCTGTTGGCTGCATGAATGTCTTCTTTTGAGAAGTGTCTGTTCATATCCTTTGCCCACTTTTTGATGGGGTTGTTTGATTTTTTCTTGTAAATTTGTTTAAGTTCTTTGTAGATTCTGGATGTTAGCCCTTTGTCAGATGGGTAGATTGCAAAAATTTTTTCCCATTCTGTAGGTTGCCTGTTCACTCTGGCCATCAGAGACATGCAAATCAAAACCACAATGAGATACCATCTCATACCAGTTAGAATGGCGATCACTAAAAAGTCAGGAAACAACAGATGCTAGAGAGGATGTGGAGAAATAGGAACACTTTTTCACTGTTGGTGGGACTGTAAACTAGTTCAATCATTGTGGAAGACAGTGTGGTGATTCCTCAAGGATCTAGAACTAGAAATACCATTTGACCTAGCCATCCCATTACTGGGTATATACCCAAAGGATTATAAATCATGCTGCTATAAAGACACATGCACATATATGTTTATTGTGGCACTATTCACAGCAAAGACTTGGAACCAACCCAAATGTCCATCAATGATAGACTGGATTAAAAAAATGTGTCACATATACACCATGGAATACTATGCAGCCATAAAAAAGGATGAGTTCATGTCCTTTGTAGGTACATGGATGAAGCTGGAAACCATCACTCTGAGCAAACTATCACAAGGACAGAAAACCAAACACCATATGTTCTCACTCATAAGTGGGAATTGAACAATGGGAACACTTGGACACGGGTGGGGAACATCACACATTGGGGCCTGTCGTGGGGTGTGGGGAGCGGGGAGGGATAGAATTAGGAGATATACCTAATATAAATGACGAGTTAATGGGTGCAGCACACCAACATGGCAGATGTATACATATGTAACAAACCTGCACGTTGTGCACATGTGCCCTAGAACTTAAAGTATAATAAGAAAAAAAGAAAAAAAAAGAATTACAGCAGACTTCAGAAACTATGCAAGTCTGAAGACAAATTGACATGTTTAAACTGCTGAGAGAAAGAAAAAATAATAGCTCTCCACAATTCTATACACAGTGTGAATATCTTTCAAAAATGAAGGAGAAATTAGGACTTTTCACACAAAAGCAGAGAATTCATTATCCAGAAGCCTTAGACTATAAGAAATATTAGAGGAAGTTTTTCAGGCTTAATTCTACATACCAGAGAGAAAGTTGGATCTACACAAAGAAGTGAAGATTCCAGAAATAGTTAAAATGAAGATAAACGTAAAAGACTTTTTCTGACTTTTAATAACTGTAAAAGATAATTGATTAGCTAAATTTTAAAAATAGTAGTAGTGAAAACAGGGAAAAGAGTGACTATAGGGAAAGTACAGTAGTTTTGTGGGTCTGTAGCATATGTAAAAGCAAAATGTATGACAGCCATAACCGTAGTACACCAGTTGGGACACCGCACAGTGAAGAGGCAGAATACTCCTTGAATCTAGACTGTGATTAGTTTAAGATGTATGTTGAAAATCTTGATTGTGGTGGCAGTTATATGACTGTATGCATTTGTCTAAACTCATAAAGTTGTACACTTAAAAGAATTAATCTTACGAAATATATATTATACCCCCCACCCCCCAAAAAAAGGTAGCAGTACCATTATGACTCACAATGTCATGACTCTTGGGAATCTGTTTATATTAGAACCATACAGACCTGCCTGTCTCTGCAGTTCCTTAAGTCCATTTATTTAATGCTGGTTACATCATTACACATGTCACTGGATCAGCTACTGTGTGGCCTGTTTCCAATAACTCTCTCCAAGGTAATTATGGAGATCCATTGATGATGACCACAAATGCAAGTCTCACTCAGAGAATTATGGAAAATGTGAACAATAACCCATTTTGAGGTCCTTTAGTTTACAGTTTAAAATTGTGTAGCATAAAGGTAGAAGAGCATGTTTTCCAACTCTATCTTCTCTTGAACTCTTTGGGCTGAATGTGATCTCCTCTGATCCTGACTACCCTCCTGTCTTCCACATACCACCACTAGAATCACTTACCAAAAAAAGTTATCTTTTTTTTCATGTTAAAAAGTGTTCAACAGAAATGAGTTTTCCTCTTTCTTTCTTTCTTTCTCTTTCTTTCTTTCTTTCCCCTTTCTCTTTCTTTCTTTCTTTCTTTCTTTCTTTCTTTCTTTCTTTCTTTCTTTCTTTCTTTCTTTCTTTCTTTCTTTCTTTCTTTCTTTCTTTCTTTCCTTCTTTCCTTCTTTCCTTCTTTCCTTCTTTCCTTCTTTCTTTCTTTTTTTGAAATGGATTCTAGGTCTGTTGCCCAGGCTGGAGTGCAGTGGCGCAATCTTGGCTCACTGCAACCTCCACCTCCCAGGTTCAAGTGATTCTCCTGCCTCAGTCTCCCGAGTAGCTGGGACTACAGGAATGTGCCACCACATCTGGCTAGTTTTTTTTTTTTTTTTTTTTTTTTTAGTAGAGACGGGGTTTCACCATGTTAGCCAGGATAGTCTTGGTCTCCTGACCTCATGATCCACCCACCTCAGCCTCCCAAAGTGCTGGGATTACAGGCCTGAGCCACCATGCCTACCCGAGTTTTTCTTTCTTTTCTTGTGTGGCAACTTTCCGTTACGTCTGGCATTTCGAGTCATGCATGTCTGAAGGTTTTGCAAAATCTGAGAGGTAGAGAAGAGGCCAAAAGATGAGGCATGAGGGACATTTCACAAGTTATGAAAATAAAAATTCAAAAAGGTATCACTAAAACTATCCTACTAAATTATATTATTGATAGCATCCCTTAAAACAGGCTATTATCAAAAAGACAAACACCAACAAATGCTGGTTAGGATGCAGATAAAGGAGAACACTAGTACACTACCGGGGGAAATGGAAACTGGTACAGCCACTATGGAAAACAGTATGGATGTTCCTCTAAAAACTAAAGATAGATGTACCATATAATCCAGCAGTCCCAATAGTCACAATATGGAATCAGCCTAAGTGTCCATCAATGAATGGATAAAAAAAATGTTGTGTACATATACACAATGGAATACTATTCAGCCATCAAAAGAATGAAGTTCTGTCATTTGCAGTAACATAGATGGAACTGGAAGATATTATGTTAAGTGAAATAAACCAGGCACAGAGACTAATTCAGAATAATGGGTAGAGGAAGTGGAAATATTGCATGTTCTCACTCATATGTGGTAGCTAAAAATGTTGAGCTCATGGAGGTAGAGAATAGAATAATAGTTACTAGAGGCTGGGAAGGGTTGGGGATGGGAAATAAAGAGAGGTTGGTTAAAGGTGCAAAAATGCAATTAGAAGGAATAAGTTCTAGTGTTCCATAGCATAGTAGGGTGACTATAATTAACATTAATTTATTGCATATTTCAAAATAGCTAAAAGAGAATATTTGGAATGTTCCCAACATAAAAAGAAATAAATGTTTGAGGTGACGAATCTCCCAATTACCCTGATTTGATCATTACACATTGTATACATGTTTAATACATATCACATGTATCCCATACATATGTACAATTATCATGTATCAATACAAATTTTATTAAACTATCATTCATAGCATCCATTATTTTCTTTCTTTCTTTCTTCTTTCTTTCTTTCTTTCTTTCTTTCTTTCTTTCTTTCTTTCTTTCTTTCTTTCGAGATGGAGTCTTGCTCTTGTCGCCCAGGCTGGAGTGCAATGGCACGATCTCGGTTCACTGCAACCTCCGCCTCCTGGGTTCAAGCGATTCTCCTGCCTCAGCCTCCTGAGTAGCTGGGATTACAGGCACCCACCACCACGCTTGACTAACTTTTGTATTTTTAGTAGAGACGGAGTTTCACCATGTTGGCCATGGTGATCTCGAACTCCTGACCTCGTGATCTGCCTGCCTCAGCCTCCTAAAGTGCTGGGAGTACAGGCATTAGCCACGGCGCCTGGCAGCATCCATTATTTTCTTTTCTTTTTTTTCCCCAAAAGCGATCATACTCCTAGAAATGGAGAGGCCATTCTGGGCAGGTCTCTTGTAATTAGGAGAGCCTTCCTCTGCCTCCCAGAAAACAGGCCAAGCACACACTGGACCTGTGTGATTAAAGGGAGCTGAGAGGCCTATTTTATGATTTTAAAACTCGTTAAGTTTCTTTAGTCACCATTAATCTCTGCCACAATCACATGTATCACTCAGGCCACCACTACCAACATTACTTCTTAGTTTCATTCAAAGGAATGTTGTCAAATATGTGCATTTCTTCTACCCTGAAATCTAGATAAAGAATTTTGATGAATACAAAATATGGAATTAGTTTTTAGCTGGAAAACAATTGCTCAAGATCCTGGTTGGCCTGGAAGGAGAATTTATTGACATTTGCCTTTGTTTTTCTTTTTAACTAGAGTGTGCTGGGCTTCTCCCCTCCCAACTTAGAAAAAAGATGGCAGTTCAGGAACAGTTTTTATTTATTTATTTATTTTTTTTTGAGACTGAGTCTTACTCTGTCGCCTAGGCTGGATTGCAGTGGCGCGATCTCGGCTCACTGCAAGTTCCGCTTGCCGGGTTCACGCGATTCTCCTGCCTCAGCCTCCTGAGTAGCAGGGACTACAGGGGCCGCCACCACGCCCGGCTAGTTTTTTGTATTTTTAGTAGAGACGGAGTTTCACCGTGTTAACCAGGGTGGTCTCCATCTCCTGACTTCGTGATCCGCCTGCCTCGGCCTCCCAGAGTTCTGGGATTACAGGCCTGAGCCACCGCGCCCCGCCAGGAACATTTTTTAATAATCTAACTTCACAATAGACAGATCTGATGGGTATTAATGTAAGAGAAATAAACTATTATAAGCTAATGCCCACTGTGAGCTCTGTGCTATGCTAGGTAGTTCTCTCCTGTTACAGCATTTACTTAACTGTGCAACTAATGTTTACTCAGTGTTTGGTACTTCTTTTAAATGCAGCTTAGCATAATACAGAGGTGGTCAAATGTCCGTGGACTTTGGAATTACCTGGAGAGAATGTGACAAATGTTTCGCCACCCCCAGAGTTACTGATTCAGCTGATGGGGATGAGGGTTGAGCATCTACATTTCTAACACATTCTCAGGTAATGTTGATGCTGCTGGTCTGGGGACCACACTTTGAGAATCACTGGAATTGTAGTTAAAAGCAGTGACTTTGCTATCAGGCTGATCTGGATTTGAGTCCTCTAACTTTGGATACATTTTGTAACCTCGTGCCATTTCATTTCCTCATCTGTAAAATTATACCTCCAATATTAACTGTTTTGGGGATTAAATGAGATATATGTGTAGTGTTTAGTACAGTTTTTTATGTGTTAGAACTCAGTAAATGTTAACTGCTACTACTGCAGCAATTACTTACAGTGCTATTGTTATTACTAAATAGAATTAGAAAACGACTGATTTGAAAATCATTTTTAAATTGTCAATGCCACCTCTTCTCTTTACCTAGAGCTGAGTGCCAACATCTGTTATGACATCATAATGAGATTAATAACTAAGACTCTAAGGAATAACATATTGGATTTTTCATATTATTATGAAGGTTCTCCATCATAACTTAAAAATATATAAATTATGTGTCATTTTATATTTTAAAATTATTATTATTATTAGTTATTGGAGACAAGTTCTCACTCTGTCAGCCAGACTAGAGTGCAGTGGTGTGCTCATAGCTCACTGTAACCTTGAACTGCTGGGACCAAGTGATCCTCCTGTCCAGCTAATATATATATATATATATATATTTTTTTGAGAGACAGTCTCACTCTATTGCCCAGGCCAGGGTACAGTGGTGTGATCATGGCTCACTGCAGCCTCCATCTCCCAGGCTCAAGCAATTCTCCTACCTCAGCCTCCCAAGTAGCTGGGACTACAGGTGTTTGCTACCACACCCAGTTAACTTTTGTACTTTTTGTAGAGACAGGGTTTCACCATGTTGCCCAGGCAGGCCTCAAACTGCTGGTCCTAAGTGATCCTCCCACCTTGGCCTCCTAAAATGCTAGGATTACAGTCATGAGACGCCAGGCTTGGTCATTTTTTTTTTTTTTTTTTTTTTTTTTTGAGACAGAGTCTCACTCCGTCACTCAGGCTGGAGTGCAATGGCATGATCTCAGCTCACCACAACCTCCGCCTCCAGGTACAAGCTATTCTCCTGCCTCAGCCTCCTGAGTAGCTGGGATTACAGGAGCCCACCACCATGCCCAGCTAATTTTTGTATTTTTAGTAGAGAGGAGGGTTCACCCTATTGGCCAGGCTGGTCTCGAACTCCTGACCTCAGGTGATCTACCTACCTCGGCCTCCCAAAGTGCTGGGATTACAGGTGTGAGCCACTGTGCCCGGCCCTGGTCATCTTTTTAAATAAGAAACATAACCCTGAAAAGAATGTCTAGGGAAAGAAGTTATAATTGACTTAATTTATTAACTTCACTAAACATTATTGAATATATTATTATGGGCTAACTAAAAAATAATTCCATTCAGTGGGCGCGCACACACACACACACCCAAAACAAACAAACAAAAAGACAGGAAACTTCATGAAATATTGCTTATTCATATGCAATATTTTAGAAGCGTTACCATACACTTTGGCCATAGAAAATTCCAATAACTCATTCAAATGAAATTAGCCTGCCACTAATCTGCAAAAAGAGAGTCTCAGAGATGGCACAGTATGTAAGTTGGAAAGATACTTATCACCTATTAACCAAATACTAACGTAGAATTGCTATCAGTTGTATGATTGCAGACACCTGGAAGGTCACCCTAGGCTCTTTCAACCACTGGCATCTAGATTCTTGTTATGGGCTGAATGTGTACCTGCCAAGTTCATATGTCAAAATTATAGCCCCCCCTGTGATGATATTAGGAGGTGGGGCTTTGGGAGGTGGTTAGGTCATAAGAGGGAAGCCCTCATGAATGGGATTAGTGCCCTTATAAGAAGATAAGTAAGACAGATGATCTCTCTGGACTATATAAGAATATATGATAAGACAGTCTCTACAAACCAAGAAGAGGGCAATTCACCAGCTTCCAGAACTGAGATAAATACATGTTTGTTGCTGAAGCCACAGCCTGTGGTATTCTATTATAGCAGCCCAAACTGTTTAAGGCAATTCTTTTTTTGTTTATGCAGAACTACTGAAAAAAAAAACTGATGAGTTAACACGAAAGGTTTCATCCAAATCATTTAAAACAAGGATGATAATAGTCATATTAAAGAAATGTAATATTCTATGTTGGCTTTGAATGTTCTGATATCCATAGTGAGATTTTAAAAAATTAATACATGCACTTGGATTCTTTGCTTTGCAGGCCTCTTGGACATTTAAGTAGAAGTGACATTTATTACCCAATGCTTACTAACACTGCAGCTCAGGGATGGGCAAACTACAGCCTCCTTTCCCCACTTCTGTCATTTTCTAAATAAAGTTTTATTGGAACACAACCACTCTCTTTCACATATTGTCTCAGGCTACATTTATGCTACAGAAGGGTTGCCAACCTCTGCTGTAGACAGTTACTTGGAATACTTTGTAGAGAAGTGTGGCAAGAAGAAATGTAATCTCTTTCCTAGAAATTCTACCCAAAGAGATAATTTATCTTCAGTAAAATAGTTTCCTAGTACAGTAAGAAATTAGCCTTATAGTTGATTTCCCATTCACCTTAGACTGAAATGTTCACTAGCCCTTCTGAATGCTCGGTGTCATTACAATGATGTATCCACCAGCCATGGGCAACACTCTACTCTGGGCCAGGAGTTGTCCTCAGTTTTGCATTATTCTTGCTTAATTTTAAAAGTCAAACTTAGTTTATTAAGGTTAATAAAGTCCCAGAACCTCATCAATGGCTACATAACCTTTCTCTGGAAACCACATTGTTTTTTCTGAAGTAGTAGTTCACTTTAAGCATCTATAAACCTATTTTATTTTATAGAACATGGCATTGACCTGCCTTTAAAAATGAGTTTCTATTTTTTTTTTTTTTTTTTTTTTTTGAGACAGAGTCTAGCTCTGTGGCCCAGGCCCAGGCTAGTGTGCGGTGGCACGATCTCAGCTCATTGTAATCTCTGCCTCCCAGGTTCAAGCGATTATCCTGCCTCAGCCTCCTGAGTAGGTGGGATTGCGTGCGCCACCATGACAGGCTAATTTTTGTATTTTTAACAGAGATGGGGTTTCACCATGTTGGCCAGGCTAATCTCAGACTCCAAGTTTCTATTTCTTTAACAAATGTCTTTCCAAGTACTTGAGGTACAATTTCTATGATGCTTCCAAAAAAAAAAAAAAAAAGATTAACACATGTTTGTTGGGTGAATAGAGAGTAGTATCAGAGTGGGAGGAACATAAGAGTTCAACTCTCAGAGGTTCCTCTTCCTGCTAGTGTATGATAACCCTCTGAGCCTCAATGTCCTTATCCTTAAAATAAAGGTAAACTCTATCTCATAGGATTGTGGTCAGGATTTTAAACAATGCACGTGGCATGCATAGTGAGAGCCAGCCACTTTACAAGTGGTGATTTAGTGAACGCCAGTGAAGTGGGCTTAGTCATTTTTCTTTTCAAATTTCTTTTTGATTTAATTGGATTTTCTTAGAGGTGAACTAGATGCTTAAAAGTAGTCATGCTTAAATTTATTCAGGCAACCTTTAATACATTTAGGATACGGTGCCTTTACTGAAACAACAGTTTCAAAACACAGTTTGTAGCTTGAACTGGAAAGAGAATATGAAGATAAAGGTCACCAGAAGGCGCTGACACAGCTCTGGTGTCCTCGATGCTACTTAGAGCCCTAACTCCCTTACCCGCTTTCCCCAGCCCTTCAGTGCTTCACACAGTGGCCAGAGAATGAGCGTTTGGATGATTGTCTGTCAATCCTCCATCCTGAGAAGAGAGGCAATAACTACCCCTGCCCAGACGATCCACAACCTTGGAAGGCATTCATTCCATCCTCTGCGGGAGTGATGCTAAAAAAGCCCTGACCTGACGGCATGCTGAAAGATCTGAATTGCATGCAGTCCCAGTTCCGCAATCGTCAGCTGTGTGACCCCAGACACAGCAATCTGCACCATTCTGAGTCCTAAGTGCCTTCAGCAAATTAAATGAGATCTCTGTGATCCTTCCAGATTTATAGGCTTTTCCATCAGGGAAGTGAAGCATATGCATGAACTTTAAAGGAATAGGGGGCTATATGCCAGTCTAAAATATCCATTCTGATTTGGGACGGGTTTCTCAGACATTTATTCTCAAGATATCCCACACTGGCTCTTTTCTCAGCTGCTAAGATCTTACCCTTGCAATAATCAGGTTTCCAGAGGTATGGAACACAATAAAGTAGTAGGCCCCAGAGGGCTCCTAATGGCTGTCTCCTACCTACGTGAATACTCATAAATAATCACTCAGTCACCCATTCTAGAATCCTGCTAGTGTTTGCATTATACTGACTGGTGGAGCATCTCAAATCTGAAATTTGAAATGCTCCAGTGAGTATTTCTTGTCAGCGCTCAAAAGTTTCAGATTTTGGAGCATTTTGGATTTTGAATTTTTAGATTTGGGATGCTTGACATGTATAAGAAATAAATTTTTGTGTGTTTTTTTTTTAAAGAAATTACCTAGTCTCAGGTATTCTGTTACAGAGCAGAAATCAGACTAAGACCATGTTCATAATAGTGGCTCATCATTGGTTTGACAATATATTTGTTATTAAAATATTTCACTGTGACAATACTCACTATGATAAATTTTATTCTAGAAACAACTTTCTTTAGGGTATTTTTTTTTGCAATCTGAGGATTATACAAAACCACCTGATAAAAATAGGCGCAATAATTCTTGGGCTTTTAGTTTCAAAGTCTGTTTTCCCATCTGTTACCCAAAGTTTGGGTCTACACAACCAAAGCAAAATGTAGGATTCTGTAATTATCCTTTGACTCAGAGACAAATAGAATATCAGTAGAAAAGGGACATCTGTGCTCATCTGATTCAATACAAGTCAGAAACGTGATTTATTTGAAACATCTAACAACCATAGAGGACGAACTGCTTTATTGAACCCATGAATTCAAATTCTAATCTCATCCGGAAACACCTTCACAGACACACCCCAAAGTAATGTTTAGCTAAAAATCTGGCATTCCGATCCAGTCAAGTTGACACAAACAATTAACCATCACATCCCACATCTCTAAGGCCTTCATGGCACCTAATACAAAGTAGGTGCTCAGTAAATATTTTCTTATTGAGTGGATGAATGAATGTATTTTTATTATTTCCAGTGAAATCGTAAAGATGACTATGGACGAAGAAACTACAAAGTTAGTAAAAAGTAACTGACAGACCGCCCTTAGCTTGCTAGCCTGCTGACAGATTGTACTACTTAGATTGATTGACAGTTACTCTCAGAGTATTAACTGTGTAACTGTGGTAGAAACAGTTAACTACTCTGAGAGTAACTCAAAGTAGTAACATATCCACATATGGGGAAGACTCTACTTGAGTCTCACTGATCCTCAAAGAAGAAACTCAAAATAAATGTGCTTTGAGTTTAGTTTAGATCCAGTCCAGATGCTATTTGAAGAAAGAAGGGAAAGGAAAGGAAAGGAAAAGAAAGAAGAAGGAAGGAAGGAAGGAAGCAAGGAAGGAAGGAAAGTTCAAAGTTACTTGTTAGTTCTTTAAAAAATAAATACAAAGAAAATATTTTTTTTCTGGCTGCCAATCCGTTAAAAAAATTAAAAAGTAATATGTAATGTATAGTTTGGGTATTGTAATTTGCCCTAGTTTTCGTACAGTTTTATTTATTTCAAATGTCCAATTTTAAGGAGAAGATAATAGACTTCAAATTATGGATAGAGAGATTGTAATAGAAATCTCTTCAGATACTAAGAAACCTGGTTTTCATTTCATTCTCTTTGACATTTCATTCTCTTTGATCTTTAATATCCTTATCATTGGTCCTAAAATCCACTAGCTGTTTTTGGGTTACATAAACATTATTAACTTCAGATATTCTACAAGCCATGCATGTTGACTTGGGGTTCTAGTTTTGGCTATTATCTTATGCAGACTGGTGCTGTCTACCAGCAGCTTGGTATACACATTTTTTTCCTCACCAAAGATGGATCAAAGCAATAAAGTAGCATAAGTTTTGTGAATAGCGGCTTTGACAGTAATGGCCAAGACATATCCTGGTAAAATGCATTCACCCAGCAGCATTAATTTTTACATATAAAGTTGTCCCTTGGTATTCGTGGGGGGTTGGTTCCAGGACCCCCCGTGGGCACCAAAATCTGCAGATACTCAAATCCCTGATACAAGATGGTGTCGTGTTTGCATGCAACCTATGCACTTCCCCCTATATATTTTAAATCATATCTAGATTACTTATAATGCCTAATATAATGTAAATGCTATGTAAATAGTTGTTGTATTGTGTTGATTTTTTATTTGTGTTATTTTTATTGTATTGTCATTTTAATTTTTTTCAGACATTTTTGATCTGTGGTTGGTTGGATTTGCAGATGCAGAATCCTCATATACAGAGGCCAACTGTAACTCATATGTTTTCAAGAGGATCTTCTCAATATAACAGTGTGTAGCTTGTGGCCAAGCACAGTGGCACACGCCTGTAATCCCAGCACTTTGAGATGCCAAGGGTGGCAGATCACTTGAGCTCAGGAGTTTGACACCAGCCTGGGTAACATAGCGAAACCCTGTCTCTATAAAAAATACAAAAATTAGGCGGGCATGGTAGTCTGTGAATGTAGTTCCAGCTACTTGGGAGGCTGAGGTGGAAGGATCACTTGAGCCCAGGAGGTCAGGGCTGCAGTGAGTCATGAGTACGCCACTGCACTCCAGCCGGTGTGACAGAGCGAGACTCCACCTCAAAAAAAGAAAAGAAAAAAGAAACTGCAAGGATAAACAGATCAGCATAGGTGATGTACACTGAATAAGGTAAAAAAGATAGAAAATCATTTGGAGAGGCGGCCAGAGGGCACATCAAGAAGCGCCTTGTACATTGGTAAGGACTATGGATTTTATGGTGATTAAAAGTTGCTGTGGGGTTTTTTGAGTAGAGAAATGACTTAATCTGTGTAATGTTTGTAAAAGGATCCATTTGACTGCTGTGCAGAGAAATAGACAGGACAAAGTGGAGAAACCAGGACACATACGGGAATCTATGGTCCTTGTCCTGGCGAAAGCAATCCACGATTTGGGCCTGGTAGGGCCAAAGGTGAAAAGTTGCTAATTCTACATGTATTCATTGATGGATTGGGTATGGAGAGGGAGAGAAAGGGGAGTGGTCAATAAGATTCCAGAGTTTTGGGCCCAAGCAATTGCATAAAATGGTGGGGACTTTTACTGAGATGGGAAAAACTGAGGTGGATCAGTCTGGGGCAGGGAGAAATATGAAATTCCATTTAAGAGCTGTTAAGTTTGAGATATCTATTATATAACCAAGTAGGTATGTCAAGTAGGCATTTGTTGGTTTTTATAATTGTATTAGTCAGGGTTCTCTAGAGGGACAGAACCAATGGAATATATATAGGGGAGTTTAGTAAGTATTAACTTACACAATCACAAGGTCCCACAATAGGCCATCTGCAGGCTGAGGAGATGCATTTATCAAAACTGATAAAAAAAAAAGTCGGTCCAAATCCCAAAACTGAAGAATTTGGAGTCCAATGTTTGAGGGCAGGAAGGGTCCAGCATGAGAGAAAGATGGAGGCTGGGGGGCTGGGCCAGTCTAGTCTTTTCACGTTTTTTTTTTTTTTTTTTTTTTCCTGCCTGTTTTATATTCTAGCTGTGCTGGCAGCTGATTAGATGGTACCCACCCAGATTAAGGGTGGGTCTGCCTTTCCCAGCCCACTGACTCAAATGTTAATCTCCTTTGGCAACACCCTCACAGACACACCCAGGAACAATACTTTGTATCCTTCAATCCAATCAAGTTGACACTCAGTATTAACCATGACGATAATCAATGTATTTTATGCTTCAAAATAGTTGTAATCAGTATTTCACACTTCAGTATAACTTTCTTTTTTTTTAATCTTTTATTTTAGATTCAGGGGTACATGTGTGGGTTTGTTATATGGGTATATTATGTGATGCTGAGATTTGGGGTACAATTGATTCCATCACCCAAGTATTGCACAGAGTACCCAATAGTTAGTTTTTCAACCCTTGCTCCCCTTCTTCCCTCCTCCTTCTAGTAGTCCCCACTGTCTACCATTGCCATCTTTATGTCCATGAATACCCAATGTTTAGCTCCCACTTATAAGTGAGAACATGTGGTATTTGGTTTTCTGTTCCTGTGTTAATTTGCTTAGGATAATGGTCTCCAGCTGCATCATGTTTCTGCAAAGAACATGAGTTTGTTCTTTTTTCTGGCTGCATCAAGTAGGCATTTGGATATGAAGTCTGGTGTTCTGGAGATAGAAATGTGTAAGTTAGCAATATCTAAACTAGTGCTAACCTGTAGAAATATAAGGCAAGTTACATGTGTTTTCTAACAGCTTTATGTTAAAAAGTGGAAAAAAACAGATAACATTAATTTTAACAATGTTTTATTCAACTTAATACATCTGAAATCTCATTTTATTATGTAGTCAATATGAAAATATTACTGTGTTGTTTTGCATTTTTTTGTAAGTCTTTGAACTTCAGTATGAATTTTATGTGTATACCACATCTTGATTCAGACTTAATAGCCACGTGGCTAGTGGCTACTGTTTTGGACAGCACAGGTCTGGACGGTATTTAAAGCCAATGGACTGGATATTGAGAGTCAGTATAGATAGAAGAGAGAAGAAGCCCAAGAGACCCAACGACTGAGCCCTCCGAAACTCCAGCATTTAAAAGTCAGGAAAAGGAAGAGGAGGATCCCCAATAGAAGAGAAAAAGGATAGAAATGTTGTCTTGTTAGAGGAGGGGGTTATGGACGTATGCATTTATCAAAACTGATTGAACTGCACACTTAAAATTTATGCATTTCACAATATGTAAATTATGACTCAATTTTATAAAGCACATTCTAAAAATAGAAGAGAGAGAGAGAGAAAATCAAATGGAGAAACAGTGAGGATGGTGTGGGGTACCAGAAGAAGTCAAGTGAGACAAGAACAGAATTAACCAGAGAATGGGCAATGGAAGGTCATATGTCACTGTGGCAAAAGAATATTTGAGAGAGGGGATGAAAGCTTGATTAGAAGCTCATTCAAGTGAGAATGGGAAGCTTCCGGTCACAGATGGCTGATCTAACGTGTGCTTTTACTTCTGCTTGCCCTGAAACCTGACTAAATGACAGTAAATGGAATTCGTAATGACTTATCCACACCCCTGCCCCACTCTAACACGTAGTTTGGAAACTGGAAAGCATCTCGAGAAGCATAAATGACTGAGATCTATGAAAGCTGAATTCCTACTCAGCTCTGGGGAAAGCACGGAGCAATTTGGCACCACAGAACCCGCCAAAGGCTCAGGAATCTGTAATACAGGTTCAACCAAAAGTGAGTGGTGTAGGTGGGCCTGGGAACTGTTTAAAAAGCAATTTGATACCCAGATCAGGGTATCAGCATTTGATACCCAATGTCCAGGGATGACATTAATACAATGAAAGGAAGCTTTCAGAAGTTAAAAATATGAAAGCTGAAACAAAAATCTCAGTACAAAGACTAGAATATAAATTGAGGAAAGTAGAGTAAAAAATTAAAGAGAAGGAAAACAGCAGAGAAAAGTAAAAGAGAAAATTAGATGATCAGTCCAAGAGGTCTAATATCTCAATGATAGGAATTACAGAAAGAGGGAACAAGAACAAAAGAACACACATGAAGAAACAGTCAAAGGAAAAATTCAAGAAAATTTCCCACAGTGGAATGACAGGAATTTCTAGATTAAAAAGGCTCACTGGCTGGTGCAACAGCTCATGCCTATAATCCCAGCACTTTGGGAGGCCGAGGCGGGTGGACCATGAGGTCAGGAGTTTGAGACCAGCCTGGCCAACATGATGAAACCCTCTCTCTACTAAAAATACAAAAAATTATCTGGGTGTGGTGGTGGGTGCCTGTAATCTCACCTACTCGCGAGGCTGAGTCAGGAGAATCACTTGAACCCGAGAGGCAGAGGTTGCAGTGAGCTGAGATCATGCCATTGCACTCCAGCCTGGGTGACAGAACGAGACTCCATCTCAAAAAAAAAGGCCTACCAAAAGCCCAGCATAATGAATGAAAACAGACCCATAATAATATCAAGCCAAAAGAGATGAAAGAATAGGTCATATACAAAGGATAAAGAGTAAGAATAGCTTTGGATTTTTTAACAACAGTGGAAACTAGTTATTGTAAAACAATGTTTTTATAATTTGAGAAAAAACTATTTCTGTCTTAGAATTTATATATACAAAGTCCTAAGTGTATAGGCTAAAGGCATTTTCAGACGTGCTAGTTCTCAAACATTTACTTTTTAGTTACTGCTGGAGCAGTAGCATGATGAGAGAGTATGTCAAGAAAGAGGATGACATGTCCCACCAAGTGGCTCCAACTCAAGAAAGAAGGGAAAGGAATCCCAGGATGTAGGAGATGGAGATTCCAGGGTGCCCAACCGTGCAGCAGCCTCAGAGAGCAACCTGAGCAGATTGAAGCAAGTCTTCAGAAAACATGGCTCCAAAAAGATGAAACTGATATATTTGAACATATGGAAAGAACATCCACACTTCTGGAGAAGACTGGGATCAAATTGCTGATAAATGCTTGCATAGCTAAGCAAATTTTAAAAAGAGTATTAACTTTAGGGAACATCAAAAGATCTTAAATAAAAAGTAACCCTGACTTATCACAGGGCTTGGTTGCAAGTAGTCACTTTTTCATAATAATGAAACACTGAATACTGATCTAACCATAAAAATACTTTGACTCTATAGGAAGATGGGGGACTGGAAGTGTACATGTGTGTGCAGGTGTGACTAGGAAGGGGTGTGGGGAGTGCTGAATCCATGCATTCCTTAAAGAAGTCAGGATCATGTCCAAAACTTGGAAAACAATCAAGAAGAAGCAATACAAGAAAATTATTTAGAATTATAGTCATCATTTTTTTAAAGCTAAAAGACTTGAGGCCGGGCACAGTAGCTCAAACCTGTAATCCCAGCACTTTGGGAGACCGAGGCGGGTGGGTCACAAGGGTAGGAGATTGAGACCATCCTGGCTAAGACGATGAAACCCTGTCTCTACTGAAAATACAAAAAAAAAATTAGCCAGGCATGGTGGTGGGCGCCTGTAGTCCCAGCTACTTGGAAGGCTGAGGCAGGAGAATGGTATGAACCCGGGAGGCATGAACCAAGATGGTGCCACTGCACTCCAGCCTGGGTGACAGAGCGAGACTCCATCTCAAAAAAAAAAAAGAAAAAGAAAAGACTTGATCACAATTACTTGGGAAGTGAAAAATAGGGAGAAGGAATGAAAAGTTGTCAATTGCAGCACTTTTTGGCTCTCTAATCTATTCACCTATATAAATTTGATTTAAAAGTTTAAAATTTTTTTCAAAACATGGAATGATGGTATAAAATGAAGACAGAAAGTATACAGCAACACTGTCCAAAAGAACTTTCTTCAATTATGGAAATTACGTGCAATGATAGCCCCTTGAAATGTGACTAGTGTGACTGGGGAATTAAATTTAGAAGTTTATTAAATTTAAATCGATTTACATTTAAATAGCCACATATGGCTAGTGGCTGTTATATTAGACAGTGCATCCATATACAATGGCCTGCTCCTATCTAGAATCAACTTTGCTTTTATAATTGAGCCTTCTTTCTTCTTCTTCTTTTTTTTTTTTTTTTTTTTTTTTTTTCAAACCTCTTTAATTTATTTATTTTACTTTCTCAATTTTTATTTTAGGCTCTGGGGTACGTGTATAGGTTTGTTACATGGGTAAATTGCATGTCACTGGGATTTGGTGTACAAATGATTTTGTCACCCAAGTAGTTAGCACAGTACATGACGGGTTGGTAGTTTACTTTCACCCTCTTCTCATCCTCCCCCTTCAGTTAAGTCCCAGTGTCTATTGTTCCTTTCTTTGTGTCCGTGTGTACTCAATGTTTTGCTCCCACTTATAAGTAAGAACATGTGGTATTTGGTTTTCTGTTCCTGCATTAATTTACTTAGGATAATGACCTCCAGCTGCATCCCTGTTGCTCCAAAAGACATGATCTCATTCTTTTTTATGGCTGCATAGTATTCTATGGTATATATGTGCCACATTTTCTATATACAGTCCATCATTGATGGGCACCTAGGTTGATTCCATGTCTTTGCTGTTGTGAATAGTGCTACAATGAACATATGGGTGCATATGTCTTTTCCATAGAAAAATGTATATTTCTTTTGGATATATACCCAGAAATGGGATTGCTGGATCGAATGGTAGTTCTGAGTTCTTTGAGAAACCTCCAAACTGCTTTCTACAGTGGCTGAACTAATTTATATTCCCACCAGCAGTATATAGGCATTAACTTTTCTCTGCAATCTCACCAGCAACTTTATTTTTTTATTTTTTAATAGTAGCCATTCTGACTGGTGTGAAATGGTGTGTCATTGTGGTTTTGATTTCATTTCTCTAATGATCAGTGATGTTGAGCATTTTTCATGCACTTATTGGCCATGCATATGCTTTCCTTTGAGACATGCAATTGACCCTTCTTTCTCCTGCATAATCTTTTTGTCTGTCCTGTGAATCCTTCCTACCAGCATGCTAAAATGTTATTTACCTTTTTTTTTTTTTAAAGTGCTGTTGCTTTGACCCCCATCCCTCTGTGACTACCCACGCCATTTTCTGTTTCTATATAGCGAAACTCCTCAAAAGACTTCTCTATACCTTAGCTGTCCTACACAGCAGCCACTGGCCACATATGGCTATATGCATTTAAACTAATTGAAATTAAATAAAATGTAAAATTCAGTTCCTCAGTTTCACTGGCCATGTTCCAATCACTCAATAGTCACGTGTGGCTCTTGGCTTTGCACTGAGGAGAGACAGATACAGAATATTTCTATCATCTCAGGAAGTTCTATTAGGCTTTGATAGAACTTTAAGCACTGATAGGAACAGGAGGGACAGCCAAGTAAATGGGTACCTTGCCGGTAGTTTGGTAGATTTGGTGCTGGAAGGTTAAGAAAATTATCTCCTAGTTATTCTTTTTTTTTTTTATCAGTGGAATGAAAAATAAGTTCATCAGCTGAGAGTGAGGAAAAGAGAAGCAACGCTGCAAGTAAGAGAAGGAGAAGGTAGAAAACAACCTTTCCGGCCGGGCGCGGTGGCTCAAGCCTGTAATCCCAGCACTTTGGGAGGCCGAGACGGGTGGATCACGAGGTCAGGAGATCGAGACCATCCTGGCTAACACGGTGAAACCCCGTCTCTACTAAAAAAATACAAAAAAACTAGCCGGGCGAGGTGGCGGGCGCCTGTAGTCCCAGCTACTCCGGAGGCTGAGGCAGGAGAATGGCATAAACCCGGGAGGCAGAGCTTGCAGTGAGCTGAGATCCGGCCACTGCACTCCAGTCCGGGCGACAGAGCGAGACTCCGCCTCAAAAAAAAAAAAAAAAAAAAAAAAAAAAAGAAAACAACCTTTCCAGAGAGCAGGAGAGGGAATTGATAAAGGAAATAAAGAGCAGATGTTCCTCCTCTTCCTTAGCCTGATTATGAAATTAAGGACAATAGGAATCATTATGTTTTCTTTTCATATTATTGTTGCTGTTCTTAGTGTTGTTATTAAACAGGTCATCCTTAACACTGGGCAGTCTAGATAGAGATGGAAGCATGAGCCAATTTTTCATCTACTCCTTTTCCCCTGTAATTACTTTGAAATCAGGGATCACTGAGAAATCTCACTGTGGTGCTATGACCACAATGTACACAGCAGGAAGGAAGGGGAGGTTCCTTCCTGGAGATGTTTTGCAGTGATAAGATACGGGCACTTCCTCAGTCGAGGGTCTTTTGATTTTAAGAAAGAGAAACCAACCCAAACAAACTCGAACAAGAAAAGGAGATGGATTATAATGATACATGGGTGCCTCCTGGAACTCACAGGAATACAGCTGGTTCTTACAGGAGCTTGACCCTGGGGGAGCCAGGAGACTACAAAGTTCTCAGGAACAGGCAGAATCATGTTTCAAATCTCTGTATCTCTCTCCCTCTTCCCCAACCCCCCACTCCCATAAATATGGTTTCTCATGTCTTCTCCACAAGAAGCATTCTTTTGTCTTCTCTACAGAAAAGACCACTTTTCTCTACAGCATTCTCAGCACACTTGGTGGGTAAAAGATGGCCACTCCCATAACGTCCTCAGTTCTTAATACCTCAGAACAAGCAAACTTTTCAGAGAAACAAGAGCATCTCAGTCTCAGTTACAAAGTTCTGAGAGAATCTGATTAGTCGAACTTAGGACAACTGCCCAATGTGGGTTCAAAGAACTCTGCTGGGGGACATGGCCACAGGTACAAACTTGACTTCCAAGGCCCATTTCCCCAGGGTGTGGGGCAGTTCTCAGAGCTCCTTGGCTCCACCCTCTGGGAAGTCCTTCCTGTTCTATTACCTGCCTTGGTCACACTTGAAGTAGGTATGGAGCCACACAGCTTTCCACATCCTGCCCTGAATTAGGGTGGTGCCTCTGGCTTTTTAGACCAGGCTTACAGTTTCTTTGTACTACTGAACGACTCCCTCAAAAACCAGGAGGCCCCATCTATCTGCTTCCAGACATTTCCATGAGCAAATAACCATATTTAGAATTCTCCTTGAGGGACTTCTTTTATTTCTGCTTTATTCTTTTGCTTTCTTGTCCTCAAAACATCCTCCCTCTCCCTCTCCCCTGCATCTCTGTGGCCAGTACCTTGATTTAAGTAATTTTATCTTCTAAAGTTTTAACAAGTTGTAATCGTTGATCTAACCTTTGCCCCGAGGCATTTAATCAACCGATACACACACAAGTATGTATTTATGTATCTATGTGTATGTGTGTTTGTGTGTATACATATATATATATTTTTTTTTTTCTTTCTTTCTTTTTTCCTAGCAGTTTTACTCAAAGCCTTTAAACTCTTCAGATTCTGGATCTAAAAGTAGTTGGCTGTTTCAAATTTATAAGATTCCAAGTTTTTGGATTATCTTTATTCTCTTTTATCATTCGTTATAAACTGGTCATTTCTTTCCGGAGTTGCTTCTTTCTCTCTCTCTCTCTCTCTCCCCTCCCAGTACTTTGCCAAACACAACCAGTAGCAACCACGTATATAATAGCAGCACTAACTTTCCTCTGAACTATAAGTTCAATAGGTGAATGGTCTTGCAAGGTAATCACAAGCAAAACCTTTACCAAATGTTTTGCTTCTTCCCAGCATCTGATATCAGTTTCCTCTCTGTCATCACCTGACTGCTAAGCCAGTCTTTTAATTTTTTTTCAACAGCTTACCACTACTGGCCCCAGGTTTTGTTTTTTTGTTTCCAGTCAGCATAAGTGTTTTTACATTGCAGTAGCAACTTTCCCCTGGAATCTCAGTGGCCTTAGTACAATAAAGGTGCGGGTCTGATTGAGTCAGGTGAGTTCCCTGGGCAACTGTCCTGTGTGATGAAGTGGTTCAGTTACTGAAAAGGTTTCTATCATTGGTTCTGTCATCTCAAGTCATGACCTTCGAAATTGACCAACCAAAGGAAAAGATCACAGGGAAAATTCATACCTGCTTTTCTAAGCTTTGATCCTGAAGTGAGACCTATCACTGCTACTCAGAGTCCATTGACCAGGATTGGTTTTACCACTTCACCTAACTAGACAGGGCTGGAAGTTATCTCTTCCATCGTCCTCAGCATGTTGAGAGAGCAGAGCTGTGAGATCAAAACAGCCTGGACAGTGGGGCCCCTACGGTGAGGACCCGTGCCCTGGAGAGTGGCCCAACTGCACAGGAATTTACATGAGTGAGAAACAAAATTGTGTTGAAATAATACCCTGGGATTTGAAAATTTAATTATTCTTGCAACAGTCCATCCTATCCTGATTAACTCAGGAACCAGAAGATAGGAGTGAATGAAACAACATAGTTTATTTTCCCTGAAGCAATTGTAATTCCAATCAAAATACCAACAGGATTTTTTTGGAGACTGACAAAATGTTTTAAAGCTCCAGTGGAATAATAGAGGAGTGAGAATAGCCGATACAACTGTAAATGAAATAATGAGGAAGAACTAGTTTTATCCACTATTAAGATATTTTATAGGTAGAGAAATTATAAGAAATAAGAAAGCTGTTAGTGGAGAATAAAAACCCCAGAAACAGACCCAAATACACTTAAGAACTTAAAGTATTAATATTAATATTAGGCCATGTGCAGTGGCTCAGGCCTGTAATCCCAGCACTTTGGGAGGCTGAGGTGGGTATATCACTTGAGCTCAAGAGTTCGAGACCAGCCTGAGCAACATTGCAAAACCTTGTCTCTACAAAAAAATATAAAAATTAGCTGAGTGTGGTGGTGCATGCCCGTAGTCACAGCTGCTTGGGAGGCTGAAGTGGAAAGATTACTTGAGCCCTGGAGGTCAAGTCTGCAGTAAGCCATGATTGTGCCACTACACTCCGGCCTGGGTGACAGAGTGAGACTTTGTCTCAAAAAAATAAAATAAAATAAAATATAAATAAAGTGGTATTTTAAAATTAAGGGGAGAATATGAATAATTCAGTAATGTTGTGATGAACATGCCATTGGGGGCAAAAGTGCGGAAGTATCTTATACCCAAATAAATTCTATGTGGATCAATAACTTGAATGTAAAATATGAAACCATAATAATACTAGAAAAATCATTGGTCTTTTTCTCATAATTTTTAACTGGGGAAAAGTGACAGACATAAAAGATAACATTGACAAATTTACTTATATAAAAATTACAATTTTTTCACGACAAGAATACCATAAACAAAGTCAAGAGATAAACCACAGGATAGAAAAAAAAATGTCTACAATTTATATAACAGGAAGAGGGTTAATTTCTTTTATATACAAAGCAATTAAAAAATCAGCAACAGAAAACTGAACAATTCAATAGAAAAATAAGTTTGCAACAAAAACAAAGCAAATAACCAAAAAACACATAAAAATTTTAGCTATTTTAAAAAATCAAGGAAATGTAAGTTAAAACAAGATATTATTTTTCACTTTGTATATTTTGCAAAAATACTGTAGCTTGCACCCCCCTACCCAACCCCAATCTATGGTTTTACTTTCTGAGGTTTCAGTTACCCCTGGTCAGCCACAGTCTGGAATTTTTCATTTCATATTTTCAGACTGCAGCTGACCAGGGGTAACTAAAACTTCAGAAAACAGAATATTAAATGGAAAATTCCAGAAACGAACAACTTATACATTTTAAATTGTGTAGCATGGTATAATCCCATGGATAAAGGAGGACTACTGTAAAATGTTGATCTTACTCAGGAGTGTGGGAAGCAGGACCACTCATGTATTATTAATGGAATGTAAATTGCTGCAACCTTTTTGGAAAGCAATTTGGCAATAACTATTAAAATTTAACAAGCACATTATCTTAAACTCAGCAATTCTTCTTTCAGGAATTTTTCCCAAGGAAACACTTTCACAAGGAAGGAAATATATACTGTATAGGAGTAGCATGATACTATTATTTGTAATATTAAAAAAGCAAAAGTGAAATTTAAATGCCCATCAAAAGAGGATTAAATAAACTATAGTGGCTCTATAAAACGGGGTATTACGTAGCTGTTCCAAAGAATCAAGGCATTTCTATGCCTTGATATGAAAAGTATCCAAACTAAACTGTTTTAAGTAGGAAAAAAAAGGTAGAATACAATATCATTATAAGTGAAAATTCCTAGAATCACGTTCATACATATATTTATATACATGTATGTACATACATACAATTTCTGAGAAAAAAGAAATAATAGCTACAATCATGTTCAGCTATAATTACATAAGATATGGATTTGTAAGTAAGGATGTAGGCATTTACATTTCATACCCATTTGTAAGTTTTACAGTTTATGAATGTATTGCTTTATGGTTAAAAACAAGATTTTAAACTATTAATCCTTTCATGCAAATGTTAATTCTCTCTTTCTACCATTCAATTTATATCTCAAAAAATTTGCACATACAAAAAAAGAAGGACCAAAGTTGTGGACATTCGGAACATGTTATAAATGAGTAAATGAAGTCACCAATCATAATGAGAGGGGAGCACAAGCTTTAGAAAGTCAAGTCCTGTTTCCACAGCAAGGAAAAATTTCCCAGGTTAACAGGTAATAGTTCTCTATCAACATTCCAAAAAGAAATTCAGTAATAATAGTAGTAGTAGCTGACATTTACTGAGTAGCGACTAAGTTGAATTCAGCACTCAGCCCTTTTACGTGCATCTTTTCTCTTTTTTTTTGAGGCGGTGTCTTGCTCTGTCACCCAGGTTAGAGTGCAGTGGCACAATCTCGGCTCATTGCAACGTTAGCCTCCCGGGTTCAAGTGATTCTCCTACCTCAGCCTCCTGAGTAGCTGGGATTACAGGCGTGCGTCACCAGGCCTGGCTAATTTTTGTATTTTAGTAGAGACAGGGTTTCACCATGTTGGCCAGGCTGGTCTCAAACTCCTGACCTCAAGTGATCCGCCCACCTTGGCCTCCCAAAGTGCTGGGATTATGGGCATGAGCGCTGGCTGGCCAGGAATCTTCTCATTGAATCCCACAGAATCCATGTGGCAGGGGCACTATTGCCAGTCCCATTCTACCAACGAGGAAAGAGAGTGAAATTAAGGATCAGAGAGTGAAATTAAGAAATCACACAAGAGACTCAGGGCTTGAGTTTCAAAGTACTTGTAATATGCTTCACTGCTGATTCCACCACTTACTGTGTGTCCTCAGTAAAGTGGCTCTGCCAGAAGCGTTTGAACCAGAGGGCTCCATCTTGAATAGGGGCTGGATAAAATAAGGCTGAGACTTACTGGCCTGCATTACTAGGAGGTTAAGGCATTCTAAGCCACAGGAAGAGACAGGAGGTCAGCACAAGATACACAAGGTCATAAAGACCTTGCTGAAGGTTGCAGTGAAGAAGCCAGACAAAACCCACCCAAACCAAGAATGACAATGAGAGTGACCTCTGGTCATCCTCACTGCTACACTCCCACCAGGACCATGACAGTTTACAAATGCCATGACAATGTCAGGAAGTTACCCTATAGCATCTAAAAAGGGGAGCAACCCTCCGTTCCTGGAACTGCCCACCTCTTTCCCGGAAAACTCATGAATAATCCATCCCTTGTTTAGCATATAATCAAGAAATAACCATAAAAATGGGCAACCAGCAGCCCTCAGGGCTGCTCTGCCTATGGAGTAGCCATTCTTTTATTCCTTTACTTTCCTAATAAACTTGCTTTCACTTTGCTCTATGGACACGCCTGGAATTCTTTCTTGCACGAGATCCAACAACTCTCTTGGGTTCTGGACTGAGACCCCTTTCCGGTAACATCTTCACATTCCCCTTCAATAAAATGTGCATAGTAATAAAGCCTACTTGGCAGGGTTGTAGCAGGGATTAACTGAGAAAACACACGTGATATGCTTAACTCAGTGCCTGTTACATGGTAAGTCCTCAGGAAACGTTAAACACTGTTCTTATTTTTGTTGCTGTAACAAGGTTTGTTCATGGTATGGTCTCTACTGAGCCATCCACATTGTTTCCATGCCACCTCCTGGCCACCTTGCACTTCCCGTGCAGCTGCCCACCCTCTGTGCCTCTGTTCCTCCCTTCCCGAGAGCATCCCTTCCCACTTCCCACCCCTTCTTCACCCACTGACTCCTACTTACCTTTAAGACTTGCTTGAAGTATCACTTCTTCCAGGAAGCTTTCTTTGACCTCCTGTGAGTTAGGTGCTCCTTCTGTGAGCTGCAGTAGGAGCCTGTGCTTTTCTCTCCTATTGTATTTATCAAACGGCAACATCGTAACTTTCTACCCTCTTAGTCTGCCACCACCCACTAGTCTGTGAGTTCTTGAAACGACAGAAGCTGTGATTTCTTTATCTGGGTTCCTCTAGTATTTAGTCCACAACTTGACAATTAATATTTGCTAAGCGATTTAACTGGTGAGTGAAAGATTAGGCAACTCCCATGACTACTTGTCCTGGGACCTCTGCTGACCACTCCCAGGAGGTTATTCCTTTTTGAAAGTGGGATATAAGTCAGGCCAACAGAATTAGTCATTAAATTATTATTGCTATTTGCTTCTATTACTATTCTAGGTGCCGAGACCACTATAGTGTCAGAAAACAAAATTATAACAAATTTAGTGTAAAGATCTAATTGGCTTTTATTAATAATTCTAGAATCAGGCACCATCACACCCTATAAAATAAAGTGGGTTTTCTGATGAGATAAGCAGAGGAGGCTGGCTTTATAGGCAGAAAAGGGCTGAAGAAAACAGAAACAGAGAACAAAAAGCAGATGGTTTGTTTCAAGGTTAGTACCTTGATAGTGTTAAAACAGAAGGGACTTCCTGGTCATACCCTCTCAAGGTAAGCTGGTCCTCTTTTGATTAGTTGCTGTGAATCTCATTCTGTCTCTATTTTTTTAATTAGAAAGCTGGCCTATTTCAGAGTTCAGTTTGATTATGTGGCATTTAACATGAATGACTCCATTCTGGTCTGCTGGGCCTAGTGCAGAAGCCCATCCAAAACAATGGTCTCCCATAAATTTCATTTAACAATAGTAAACAAGATAAAGTATTCTGCCTCCCTGGTGGTTACAGTCCATAAATAGATGGGAAGATAATCAAAATAGTGTTAAGTTCTAGAACAAAAGTAGAACAAAATTAAGGGTAGGGAGTGATGGGGACAAGAAGCTAATTTAGACTGGGTGGTCAGGGAAGACCTCCGAGGAGGTGACCTTTAGGCTGAGACCTTAATAATAAGAAGGATAAAATCTTATGAAAATCAGGAGCAGAGAAACTTGAAAGACACTGGGTGGGCATGAGTCTGTGTTTTCACAAGAAGAGGGTCAGTGTGCCTAGGGCCCAATTTCACCAAATGAGGTCAGAAGGGGTCATGACCAGCCCTGGTAAGAAGAGGCCACGATAAGCTGTCTTGATTTTGTTCTGCCCACAACAGGAAGCCACAAAAGGGTTTTTACAAGAGAGAGTGAGATGATCTGACTTAATATTTGGGGATTACTCTGGTCTCTGGGCAGAATAGGAATTGTACCAAGTTCTCACAGTAGTTCCGTGAGACGATTGCAACTTGGAGCTAGAGATGAAGAAAAGAGGATGAATTGAGGCTGTCTTGGGGAAGATGACAGGACTCGCTGATGGAGTATATGAAGGGAGCAGCACGGGACAAGAGGAATCAAGACTGATTCCTGTGTGAGACTGGAGCCACAGTGTAGTAGATGGTGGTGTCATTTCCAAAGTTGATAGAGAGACTAGAGGAGAAATGAGTTTGAGGGACAGAGGTGGAAGGAACCCAAAGTTCTGTTTGGGGCATGTGAGGTAGAGATGCTATTAGACATTTAATAAAGAGGCAGCCAGCTACCTCTACAAGCCTGAAGCTTAGTGGACAGATCAGGATTGGAACTGTAAACCTGCCAATCATCAGCAAGGAATGACTTTAAACAGGGAGTAGAACAGATAAGCTGGGCCACGCGAATATTGAAAGAGGATGGAGGGAGGAAAAGAAAGAGAAATAGAGGGGAGAGAAGGGGAAAAGAATAAGATCCCAAATCAATCTTTGCCATCCTCAAAGAGAGGGGATGGAGGAACAGCAACTGACTGGGGAAGGAAGCCCACCTAGGAGAGGGTGTGCTATAGAAGCTGAGAGAAGAAAGTGAGAGGCTGAAGAAAATGCTAAAGGATAGAGTCAGATAAGCAACAAGTGACCAGATTTGGTGAAAGAAGTCATTAATCACATTGATTAGAACCATTTTGGGGAATGATGAGTTCAAAAGCTCAATGACAGTGAGTGAGAGAATGAGAACTGAGAAAGTAGAGACAGTGCCTCTAAACAGCACTTTAAAGACATATTGTGTGGAAAAACAAGATTGTAACAGGAGGGAGAAAACTCAGGGAAGAGTTTTTTTTGGCTTTGGTTCGCTTGGTTTTTAAGATGCCAGATTCCAGCACCTTTGTATGCCTTTAGAGTTAGAGAGAGAGAGGGGCTGGTTGCAGAGCCAGCCTGAAAAGGTCCTGAGAAGGTGAGAGGGACTAGGGTCCAGGAACTAGTGGATGGTAAGGTTGGCCTGAGAGAGCAGCCAGATCCCCCACTGAGGCCTAGGAAAGAGCATGTGGGCAGAGACAGCTACAGGGTACAGTTGATGAGGGGAAGGTCTAGTCTGCAGCTTGAAGCTTCTTAGTGAAGTTTGAGAGGAAGACATCAGCTACACTATGAGGGAGGGGGAGTAGGTGTTGGAGCTTTGAAGGGAGAGCAGCTATAAAATGCTTCCTTGTAAGATGGGACAGGGAATAACCCAGGGACTGGGAGAACCCATCAATATTTGTGACCCTGAATTAAAGGAAGACTAGTTTTTCCCTTTGCAGAGTAGGTGGATGATACCGTGTTGACCAAGATGGCTCGGGAATGTATAATTCTGGCATCTGAGGGAATAGATCTGGCATGAGGCAGTATTGTGAAGTAGCCATCTCTCCCAGCATGCTTTCCTCACCACTTCTTCCTTCACAGGATCCGGTTTTGTTCAGGTGTTCACACTACTCATGAGATTCACAGAAATTGGAAACCCAACTCATCCCCAGCTCCAGAATTGGATGCTGATATTCTAAAACAATCACCAGATGCCATTCCTTTGCTGCTGCTGATTAATTTGTCCAGGGGCAGGCATGAGACCCAACTTGAACTGGTCAGAAAGGAGGGAAGGACTTAATTCCAGATGGACACCTGTTGTCTCTCTTACCAGTGAGGAAAAGGAAACGAGACGTCTAGCTGTTGGCCCCAGTCATAAGAGGAAGCTGATACTGTGGATGAAGAGTGGAGCAATGGAAATAATGTAGGATCCAGTGACATTGCTAAACTGCTGATTCAACTAGCCTTTCTTTCTTTCTCTTTTTTTCTTTCTTTCTTTTCTTTTTTCTTTCTTTCTTCTTTCTTTCTTTTTTTTTTTTTTTTGTTGAGAGAGACAGGGTCTTGCTCTGTCACCTGATCTGGAATGCAGTGGTGAGATTATAGCTCACTGCAGCCTCCCACTTCTGGGCTCAAATCATCTTTCCTCCTCAGCTTCCCAAGTAGCTAGGACTATAGGTTCATGCCACCACATCTGGCTAATTTTTAAAATTTTTTGGTAGAGACTGGGTCTTGCTATGTTGCCAAATTTGGTCTAGAACTGTTAGCCTCGAGTGATGCACCTTCCTTTTCCTCCCAAAGCACAGAGATTACAAAGGCATGAGGCACCATGCCTGACTAACCATGAAGACTGCTTTATCTCTGAATACATCTCCTTTAAAAAAAAAAACCCAGCTTTTGTGAGGATTTCTGTTACTTGCAGCAAAAGGGTCCTGATGGACACAATTGTTTTTGCAATGTAGGAGAAATCCTCAAAACTGGCTTTTCCCATGCTTGCCTTCCTCTCAGTTACATGCTCTGCCTAAAGCAAAGTGACTGCTTCCTCAGAAGTCAGGTTTTAAGGTCCCTGGGGCACTTCTGCTTCCACAGTTTAGGTTTACCAAGAGGCCAATATGTTTGTCCACAAGCTGGTTTTGCCAGTTGCACTTGTTTTTGTAACTATGTAAAGCAATGAAATATGAGTGAGGGAAAGAACTGCTGTTGTCCAAAATCCAAACTGAATGCTTTCCGTAAACAGTAAAGGCAAGCTGCTTAGAACACAAAGTAAATACAAAACAATCTTGGAGTTTCATGCAGGTGAGGCAAGTGTACAATAATTGGAAAATTTTATTAAATCTAGAATAATTCTGAACTCAGATTGTTCCCCAATTGTCCTTCAATTCTGGCTCTACTTTAAAGCTGTTGGGACTGAAAACCACCGACTTTTTAAACGACCACACAAGACTCCTATGAGATGTCACATATCTTAAAAGAGGCCTTGTCCCTTCAAAATACTGTCAAATGGAAGAATATTTTTGTTTTACTTTAGTAAAATATTCAAAATGTTTTCCATTTTCAGTATTTCTTTGCTCTAACTGACTAGCTGTTTTAACTGATTATCCAATTAGCTACCAGTCTGGTGGCTTCTGAGTAAATGTATCCCTGTTCCTCTTTAGCCCCTTCGCCCACCTGGTCAACCTAGGGCCCTCAATCTCTTTCCTTTCTCCATCTTGTCAGCACAGAACCGCACATCATCAATAACAACTGGTTTTTACAAAATTATAATTTCAATATCAAGAGTATTTTTCTTTTTCTTTTCTTTTCTTTTTTTTTTTTTTTTTTTTTTTTGAGATGGAGTCTTGTTCTGTCACCCAGGCTGGAGTGCAGTGGTGGGATCTCAGCTCACTGCAAGCTCCGCCTCCCGGGTTCACGCCATTCTCTTGCCTCAGCCTCCAGAGTAGCTGGGATTGCAGGTGCCCGCCACCACACCCGGCTACTTTTTTTTGTATTTTTAGTGGAGACGGGGTTTCACTGTGTTAGCCAGGATGGTCTCGATCTCCTGAACTCGTGATTCACCCTTCTCGGCCTCCCAAAGTGCTGGGATCACAGGCGTGAGTCAACGCACCTGGCTAAGTATTTTTCATTTTAATAAAAGTTTTGGGAGGATCTACACTAAAGTGTTAACTGCTATTTCTGCATGAAGAGACTGTGGACTTTTTTCTTATTTTCATGTATGAGGATAATAATGATGCATACTAGTATTGACTTGGTTATAGCAAAATAAAAATAATCTTTTAACCCAAGAACAAAGAATATTTTGTCTTTTTATGAGAATTTACTTTTTACAAAGAACTTTTAGGTCCATTGTATCAATGGTACTTCATAACTACCCTACAAAGAAAACATTTATTCCTGCTTCCCGATGAGGAAACCAAAATGGGAGAAGGGGAAACCATGTGGCCTCAGAGGACAAAGCTAGTAAGAAATAGAGCCTGTTTAGATGCCCAGGTCCCTGATGTCTGCTTCAAGTGGTTTTTTGCTTTCCTCTAAATCACTAAAGATTTAATGAAAACGGATTGATCATAGCTAAATATGCTACCTCTGTCAGAATGAAGAGAATTTAGCAATATAAAAAAATAGAGTTTTAAGCGATGAAAGCACAAGTCCAGAAGAAAACTGGGAGAGGAGGAAGGCTTTCACAGCACCACTGGGCACTTCCATACAAGGCCAGTGTCATGTAGGATATGGTGGCTTCCTTTCTTGATCAACCACCCGCCAAGACTTCAAATCAGCTCTATTGGTCTGTACTGGGAAATATGGGCCCACTGTTTAATCTCTTTGGGCTCCATCATTGTGTTCTATTAAACAGGAGTGATGATACCTAGTCACAAGACAGTTGTCAGAATTTGCAATAATGTTGTATACAAAGCCCTTAACGCAGCAGCTGATGGGTTCTAGCATTGCCATCATAATGGCAACTAGTAATACTGTTGGTAGTAATCACACCACTGCTGCTTTAACAGGAAGTAAAGGACTTGCTGAGTGCCACCAGGTTGATGGGCACTAATGCTGGAAGATCATGAATCAGAACAACACACTCTCTAAGGATTCATCAAAACTCTTAGAAGGACCTGGTGATGACACTGGGTCCATCTGGATAATCCAAGATAACCTCCCCATCTCGAGGTCTTTAATAAAGACCCATTTGCCATATAAGGCAACAGTCATAGGTTCCACGGATTAGGACTTAGACATATTTGTATTTGGGAAGCCTACCACACAACACACTGAATTTTTAAAATAAAATATAAGGATTTAATTACATTTTACAGAATTATTTATAAAAACAACATACCCTTTAATCACTAGCAGAAGAGCAAGAGAAAGAGCTGACTACAGATTCAGAACAGAATGGCATCTTCAAAACACACAGAATGATTTGAGATCAATTGACTGCGTTTCAATTTCTTTTTCTTTTCTTTTTTCTTTTTTTTTTCTTTTTTTTTTTGAGACAGAGTTTCACTCTTCTTGTCCAAGCTGCAGCACAATCTCAGCTCACCACAACCTCCACTCCTGGGTTGAAGTGATTCTCCTGCTTCAGCCTCCCAAGAAGCTAGGATTACAGGCATGCACCACCACGCCCGGCGAATTTTTGTATTTTTAGTAGAGACAGGGTTTCACCATGTTGGCCAGGCTGGTCTTGAACTCCCTACCTCAGGTGATCCACCTGCCTCGGCCTCCCAAAGTGCTGGGGTTACAGGCATGAGCCACTGCACCCGGCTAACCAAGTCTTAGTAAATTCAAAAAATTCAAAATAATACCAATCATACTCTTGGATCACACTAGAATAAAACAGAAATCAATACCAAGATGATCTTTCAAAACCATACAATTACATGGAGATTAAACAATTTGCACTGGATTGACTTCTGGGTAAACAAAGAATTTAAAGCATAAATTAAAAAAATTCTTTGAAATAAATGAAAACAGAGGCACAACATACCAAAATCTCTGGGATGCAACAAAGTAGTATTAACAAGAAAGTTAAATGCCTACTTCAAAAGGTAGAGAGGTCTCAAATTAACAATCTGGCATCACACTTAGAGGAACTAGAAAGACAAGAAAAATCAACTCTAAAGCTTAGCACAAGAAAATAAATAACTAGGACTGGGCATGTTGGCTCATGCCTGTAATCCCAGCAGTTTGGGAGGCCAAAGTGGAAAAATGATTAAGTCCAGGAGTTTGAGATCAGCCTGGGCGAGGTGGTAAGACCCCACAGGGCAACACTGCAAAACCTCATCTGTACCAAAATAAAAATAAATATAAATATTAGCCAGGTATGATGGTGTGTGCCTGCAGTCCCAGCTACTTGCAATGCTGAAGTGAGAGGATTACTTGAGCCCAGGAGTTCAAGGTTGCAGAGAGGTATGATCACGCTACTCCACTCCAGCCTGGATAACAGAGCAAGACCATATCTCAATTGAAAGAAAAAAGAAAGAGGAAAGAAGGGGGGGGGAGAGAGAGAGAGAGAGAGAGAGAGAGAGAGAGAGAGAGAGAAAAAGAAAGAAAGAAAGAAAGAAAGAAAGAAAGAAAGAAAGAAAGAAA
>NC_045443.1:44462066-44480566 GCF_002776525.5 Piliocolobus tephrosceles
AGAAAGAAAGAAAGAAAGAAAGAAAGAAAGAAAGAAAGAAAGAAAGAAGGAAAGAAAGAAAGGAAAAGAAGGAAAGAAAAAGAAGGAGAGAAGGGAGGGAAAGGAAGGGAAGAAAGAAAGATGGGGGAAGGCAAGGAGGAAAAGTAAAGAAGGGAGAAAGAAAGGGAGGCAGAACAGAACTGAATAAAATTGAGACCCAAAAATCCACACAAAGAATCAACAAAACCAAAAGGTAGCTCTTTGACAGCATAAACAAGATTGATATACTGCTAGCCAGATTAACAAAGATAAGGAGAAGATCCAAATAAACACAAGAACAAAAGACAAAGGTGACATAACAACGATCCCACAGAAATACATAAGATCCTCAGAGACTATTATTAACCCCTCTACGTATACAAAGTAGAAAATCTGGAGGAAATGGAAAAATTCCTGGAAACACACAATCTCCAAGATCGGATCGGGAGAAAATTAAAACCCTGAACAAAACAATATTGAGTTCCATAACTGAATCAGTCATAAAAAAGTCTATGAACCAAAAAAAGCCCCAGACCAAAAGGATTCAGAGTTGAATTCTACTAGACTTACAAAGAAGAGTTGATACCAATTCTATTAGAAAAAGTCAAAGAGGAGAGACTCTTCCCTATCTCATTCTACAAAGCCAGCATCACCCTGATACTAAAATCTGGCAAAGGCACACATAAAAACAAAACTACAAGCCAATACCCCTGATGAGCAGAGACACAAAAATCCTCAATAAAATACTAGCAAACTGAATCTAACAGCATGTCAAAAAGTTAATTTACCACAATCAAATAGACTTTATTACTGGCATGCAAGTTTGGTTCAACATACACAAGTCAATGAATGTGATTTACCACGTAAACAGACTTAAAAACAAAACCATATGATCATCTCAATAGATGAAGGAAAGTCTTTTGGTAAAATTCAACATCCTTTCATGATAGAAAACATCAACAAACAAGGCATAGAAGGAACATACCTCAAAATAATAAGAACCGTCTATGACAAACCGAAAGCAAGTATCATACTGAACAACCAAAGCTGGAAGCATTCCCCTTGAGAATAAGGATGTCCACTCTCACCACTCCTCTTCAACATAGTACTGGAGGTCCTAGCCAGAGCAAGCAAGAGAAGGAAATAAAAGGCATCCAAATAGGAAAGGAAGCCAAACTATCTCTCTTCACTAACAATATAATTCTACACCTAGAAAACCCTAAAGATTTCACCAAAAGCCTTTTTTTTTTTTTTTTTTTTTTTTTTTTTTTTGAGACGGAGTCTCGCTCTGTCACCCAGGCTGGAGTGCAATGGCCGGATCTCAGCTCACTGCAAGCTCCGCCTCCGGGGTTTAAGCCATTCTCCTGCCTCAGCTTCCAGAGTAGCTGGGATTACAGGCGCCCGCCATCTCGCCCGGCTAGTTTTTTGTATTTTTAGTAGAAACGGGGTTTCACTGTGTTAGCCGGGATGGTCTCGGTCTCCGGACCTCGTGATCCGCCCGTCTCGGCCTCCCAAAGTGCTGGGATTACAGGCTTGAGCCACCGCGCCCGGCCTCAAAAGCCTCTTAGAACTGATAAACAACTTCACTAAAGTTTCAGAATATAAAATAAATGTACAAAAATCAGTAGTATTTCTATATATCAATAACGTTCAAGCTGAGAGCCTAATAAAAAATGCAGTCCCATTTACAATAGTCAAAGAAACCCTATAAAACCTAGGAATACATCTAACCAAAGAGATGAAAGACCTCTACAAGGCAAAGTACAAAACTCTACTGAAAGAAATCATAGATGACACAAACAAATAGAAAAACATTGCATAGCCAGGTGTGGTGGCTCACGCCTGTAATCCCAGCACTTTGGGAGGCTGAGGTGGGAGGATCACAAGGTCAAAAGATCGAGACCATCCTGGTTAACACGGTGAAACCCCGTCACTACTAAAAATACAAAAAAAAAAAAAAAAAAGACTAGCTGGGCGTGGTGGTGGGAGCCTGTGGTCCCAGCTGCCCGAGAGGCTAAGGCAGGGGAATGGTGTGAACGCAGGAGGCGGAGGTTGCAGTGAGCCGGGATCGCGCCACTGCACTCCAGCCTGGGTGACAGAGCGACACTCTGTCTCAAAAAAAGAAAAACATTGCATGCTCATGAATTGGAAGAATCGGTATTATTAAAATGACCATACTGCTCAAAGCAGGTTCAGTGCTATTCCTTTCAAACCACCATGTCATCTTTCATAGAATTAGACAAAAACGATTCTAAAATTTATGTGGAACCAAAAAATAGCCCAAATAGCCAAGGAAATCCTAAGCAAAAAGATCAAAGCCAGAGGCATCACATTATCCAACTTAAAACTGTACTATAAGCCTACAGTAACCAAAATAGCATGATACCGGTACAAAAACAGACATTTAGACTAATGGAACAGAAGAGAGAACTCTGAAATAAAGCCACAAACCTAAAGCCATCTGATCTTCAACAAGGTTAGCAAAAATAAGCAATGGGGAAAGACTCTCTATGCAATAAATGGTGCTGGAATAGCTGGCCTGCCATGTGCAGAAGAATGAAACTGGACCCCTACCTTTCACCACATACAAAGATTAACTGAAGATTGACTAAAGATTAAAATGTAAGACCTCAAACTATAAGAATTCTAGAAGAAAACCTAGGAAACACTATTCTGGACATTGGCATTTGGAAAGAATTTATGACTAAATCCTCCAAAGCAATTGCAACAACAACAACAACAAATTGACAAGTGAGACCTAATCAAACTAAAGAGCTTCTCTGCACAGCAAAAGAAACTGTCAACACAGTAAACAGACAACCTACAGAATGAGAGAAAATATTTGCAAACTATGCATCCAAACAAAGGTCTAATCTAATATAGAGAAACTATAAGGAACTTAAACCATTGACCAAGCAATAAACAACCTCATTAAGAGACATGAACAGACACTTCTCCAAAGAAAATATACAAGAGGCCAAGAAATATATGAAAAAATGGTTCACATCACTAATCATCAGAGAAACTCAAAATCAAAACCACGATGAGTTACCATCTCATACCTGTGAGATGCTATTAGTAAAAAGCTATTAATAAAAGTAAAATGCTATTAGTAAAAAACTATTAATAAAAGTAAAAATATCAAATGTCAAGATGGCAGAGAAAAAGGAATGCTTATACAGTGTTGGTGGGAATGTAAATTAGTTCAGTCCCTGTTTGGAGATTTCTCAAAGAACTAAAGACAGAACTATCATTTGACCCAGCAATCCTATTACTAGGTATATATCCAAGAGAATATAAATTGTTCTGCCAAAAAGATACATGCACTTGTATGTTCATCACAGTACTATTCACAATAGCGAAGACATGGAATGAACCTAGGTGCCCAGCAATGGTGTATTGGATAAAGAAAATGTGGTACATATACATCATAGAATACTCTGCAGCCATAAAAAGAATTATATCATATCCTTTGTAGCAACAGGGATGCAGCTGGAGGTCATTACCCTAAGCAAATTTACTCAGGAACTGAAAACTAAAAGCCACATGTTCTCGCTTATAAGTGAGAGCTAAACATTGAGTAATCATGGACATAACGATGGCAACGATAGACACTGGTGACTATTAGAGTGGGGAGGAAGGGAGAGGGACAAGGGTTGATAAACTAACTATTGCATACTATGCTCAGCACCTGGGTGACAGGATCAATCAAACCCCAAACCTCAGCATCAGTCAATATTTCCGGGTACCAAACCTGCACATGTACCCCCTGAATCTAAAATAAAAGTCAAAATTATAAAAATAAAAGAAAAAAAGAAGCATTATCCCCTCCACTTTGGTCCCGGAGCCCTCTGAGAATAAGAAAACTGGCTTCTTTGTGGAGGAATGGCATGGTTCCTCAGTTCCTTCCCATTTTGGTAGTTAATTGTGACTACTCACTACTATAAAGGATTTTGGGAGGCTGCCACCTTATGTAGGCTTACAGAAAAAGTGGCAGATGAGGTCTGACTGGCTGGCCCATGTTCACAAGTAGACTGAGCAGCCCTTGTGCTCTGTGATCATTCTGGCCAGCAACCTCCATGGCCCCATGTCCGTGTCACTTGCCCATTGTCCTTCTATCCAAATGGCCAAACCCACCTGATGTTGACATGATATACAGTTTGCAAAGTATTTCCCATAATATTTTGTTTGCACCCCAACCTTGTAAGGTATTATTAATTCTTCCATTTACAGCTGGAAAAAAATGAATAATCTTTGAAATCTGACATTGAAGAAACCCTACAAGTTAGCCCAACTCAATCCCTTATTTTCTCAGATGATGACATTGAGACCCTGAAAAGTTAAGTGGCTTGTTCAAAATCACAGTGACAGTAATGACAACAAGGGTGTCTTGATCAGATATGGTACTGAGCACTCAGAATACATCATCTCATTTTGTTCTCACAACAATCTTACAAAGTAGGACATGTTGAAAACAAGAGGAGGAAACTGAGAGGACTGAGTCAAGGCCAGGTTTTCTGATGCAAGTTCAGCGCAGCTTCACTCCTCACAGCAACACCAGGGTGGCCCCTCTCCACTACTGATGTCAGGGCCATCGGAGGGGAGGACATGGCTGTCAGCTGGGAAGAGTGGAATGGGTAAGGACTGCGTCATGGCTGAAAGGGATCGCGGCAAGGGCACAGGCAGCAAGAAAGCTGATGAGTCATCAGAAAGTTTGGCTAAGGATAAGACTGAGATCAGTATCAACAAAACAGCCAAAACGATCACAGCAGCATCTCTCTCTGACCACCCAGATTACTTTTAGCAACAGCACAGTGTGAGCAAGGCTGAGCTCCAGGGAGAGCCAGGGAATAAGCCAGAAATTTTTATCAGGACTTGTTTTTCACACAAACTTCTCAGACTCTAAATCCAGTCCTGTAAACTGGTGAAGCAAAAGTTCAAGACAAAATTTGCTGATTATATGAATTTTCACCAGCAGTAAATCAGTGGTTCTCAGCTGAGATGACTGTGCCCCCAGGGCACATTTAACAATGTCTAGAGACAATTTTGGTTGGAAGGTTGGGAGAGTGCTACCGGTAAACAATGGAGAAAAGTCAGGCTAAATATCCTTCAATGCATGGGACAGCCCCTTTCAACAAAGAACTATTCAACCCAAAATGTTCATAGTGTCGAGGCTGAGAAACTGGTGTAAATGAAGCTGAGCTGCATATAAACATGACTTCAGTTGCACAACAAACACCCCAGCTTTCAGAGAAATAGTCAACTAGGTCAAAGGGCACTGGAGTGGGGATTGCAAGGCCTGATTTCTAGTTCTAATTTGATGACCAATTTGGAACTTTGGGTGTCCTTTTCTTCCTAGAACTAGAGCAGCCATGTGATGAGGCCAGAGCCTTCCTGGGGTTGGCTAGTGGCATATAGGAAATAACAGGGCTACTCTACCCTTGCAAAACATTCTTATGCTATGATTAACCCAAGCATCTCAGTGTTGATGGACCAGCTTTGTTTTAGTAGGGCCTCAGCACTTTTTTCCTCCAATTAAAAAGGTAATCCATATCATTATAAAAACTTAAGAAAATACAGAATAACACAAACAGAAGAAAAAGAGTATCTTATAATCCCATCTCTTAGAAAGGAGCTTTATTCTGAGGGTGTCCAGATACTGACCTTCATTTTCACTCTTTTGAAGAGGAAGGGAGAAGAGAGAGTCACCGTCCTCCTCCTTTTGTTGTTGTTGTTATTGTTTTCTTTTTCACTTCTTTATACTACAAGGGAGCTTTACCAACTAGGTAAAAGTGGAATTCAAAGAGTTTTAACTGTAGCTACTTGCGTTTGCACTAATGTTTTAACTTTTTAAAAAAGTTAAAGTTGTCGATTATGATAAAATACAAATAACATAAAACTTACCACCTTAACCATTTTTTACTGTACAGTTCAGTAGTCTTGTGAGTCAATCTCCAGAAGCTTTTCTTTTTTTTTTTTTTTTTTGAGATGGAGTCTTGCTCTGTTGCCCAGGCTGGAGTGCAGTGGTGCAATCTCAGCTCACTGCAAGCTCCACTTCCTGGGTTCACACCATTCTCCTGCCTCAGCCTCCCGAGTAGCTAGGATTACAGGTGCCTGCCACCACGCCTGGCTAATTTTTTGTATTTTTAGTAGAGATTGGGTTTCACCTTGTTAGCCAGGATGGTCTTGATCGCCTGACCTCGTGATCCACCAGCCTCAGCCTCCTAAAGTGCTGGGATTACAGGCGTGAGCCACCGCGCCCGGCCGCCAGAACCTTTTCATCTTCCAAAATGAAAACTCCAAACTCATTAAACAATAACTCCTCAATTTCCTCATCCTCCAGCCCCTGGCAGCCACCATTCTGCTTCCTGTTTTATGAACTTGACTACTCCAGATTCCTCATATAAGTGAAATTATACAGCATTTGTCTTTTTGTGAATATTTCCCTTAGCGTAATGTCTTCAAGGTTGATCCATGTTGTAGCACATGTCTGAATTTGCTTGCTTTTTAACACTGAACAGTATTCCATTGTGTGTCCCATTTTGTTGATCCATTTATCCGCTGATGGGCACGTGGGTTGCTTCTACCTTTGGCTATTAGGAGTAATGCTGCTGTAAACATGGGTGTACGAATTGCCCTTAGAAACCCTGTGTTGTGTCTTAACTTCTTGAGTCCTCCTTGGTTTTGTTGTAAAAATGGGGAAAAAAGGAACACCTGCCTTGCAACCCCCCCAGACAGAGTGCTGGACAAACAGTGAAGAGCCAACGTTTCCACAGGAGTGAGGATTAGATAGGGAGAGCTGGTTCACATTGAAAATGCTGCATGGGACTAATGAGATGTAGGGGGTCAGAGAAAGACTGAGGCCTGCAGCTGCTCTTCCACGAGTACCCATCCTCATTCACCCATCGAGTCCCGTGACATGGCCCTCCCATCATTGCGGCTTTCCTTCTTGTCTGTGGTTTGGTTGTCTGGATTCTCTGTAAAACTCTTCTTCCCTTCCATTGCCTGAAAAATGCCTATCACATTTCAAGATCCCCTTGAGTGAGTGTCCTGTAGAGCACCTATATAAAAACTTAGGCATATTTTGTTTCACACTGTGTGAAGTAAAGCAATTCCTACGTGAGTAACATAAAATCAGATTATCTTGGTGTTTAATAATTCCTCTACTGTAAGTGACGAAGCTTTGGGAAACAATTCTTTCAGAATGATAGAGCTATAAACTTTTCCTTCGGGAGGCAAAGTCCAATCCTGGTGGGTCCAAAGAGACATATCTTCCTTTAAGTCACCCTATATTCTTGCGAAACTCAATTTGCTCTTAGAAAACAAGGGGATGGTCATCCGGAAGACACAAAGGTCACGCCCAGGAGCTGCCAACTCAAACAGTTGGAGGGGATTAGAAGGCTCCGTGTTTTCAGTTACTTTCAGTTCTAACTCATGACAAAGCAAAAACACTGAGACCGAAGAGGCCGACAAATCCAGGTCTCAGAAAAACATTCAATAGGGATTATAGAAGTGATGTCTTGGGCAGTCATGAGTTGGTGGATCCCTGCACCCACCCTCCAGAAAGTATTCTTTACACAGCAAGCTTTTAGGGTACAGCATGTTCTGCTGCTTGTCACTCCTTCAGATTTTCTTGCCAAGACTTGTGACCACTTCTTTATGAAGGATAATCTATACTACAGGCATTGTTTAAAGACCTTGCTGCAGAACACCCTGGCCTATGGGGGTCAAACATCAGTTATCATGGTTCTTTTGCTTCAAGACGGCCTCACTCTTACCATGCAACAGCTGTTTTCCTACATATACAAATGTGTACATGAAGACAGGAGGAAGCAAAAACACTTAAAATATGAGAAAAATAACAAGTAAAGTCTGATTGATTATGGGCTAGTATTGCCAGGTAAATCTTGGAGAGAATGGAATTATTAGGTGGATCTATTAAAGGATTTCTTACATATTTATAATTATTTATAATATAGACTTTGTAAACATGCTGAAACTATTAGTGAAAGATAAAGAGTTTCCTGTTGTTTAAAATGATGCATTGACCTATTGGGAAAAATTCATCACCTGAATGCAGCTTGCAGCATTGCCATTAGGAAGAGTTCATGCTGTGAGAAAAATAAAATTATGGAAGCTCTGAAAATGTGACCTTTTAGAATCCCTCTTGAATTAAAGGATGTGGAAAGGATTTAGCTATATCACTAATATGGCTGTGGTTGTTTGTTTCCACTCACTACAATTACCTATCTGCATGGTAACATAATCAAGTATTTGTGATAGTTTATTAAAATACTGCCTCTCAACTGAATATGTCCTTAGATCCTTCTTCTATAGCTTTTACATGGAAGCAGTGAACTGCTTGTGTTTTCATATAGCACAGAAACATTATTTCCCTTCTGTAATTGCTCCTGTAGAAGGGTAAGACCAGCACTTTTGCAAAAGGGTGGCATTTGCAAATTGTTTTTGTCTTCAGAGTAAGCCACTGTTTAGATTTAAGAAAAATAAAGTCCCACTAGGGTATGACTGACGGATTTCCTATCATAAGAGAGGAAAAAATTTTTTGTCTCTAGCCTCTTAATTTCATTGCCTGGGGCCCTGCAAATTAGACCGACAAAAGACAAATTAACAGGAGAAAGGCATATAATCTTTATTTTATGTTAATTTTTTCTTTTTCTTTTTTCTTTCTTTTTTTTTTTTTTTTTGAGATGGAGCCTCGCTCTGTCCCCCAGGCTGGAGTGCAGTAGCACGATCTCAGCTCACTGCAAGCTCCGTCTCCCAGGTTCACACCATTCTCCTACCTCAGCCTCCTGAGTAGCTGGGACTATAGGAGCCCCCCACCATGCCCAGCTAATTTTTTTGTATTTTTAGTAGAGATGACTTTTTACTGTCTTAGCCAGGATGGTCTCAATCTCCTGACCTTGTGATCCACCTGCCTCAGCCTCCCAAAGTGCTGGGATTACAGGTGTGAGCCACCACGCTCAGCCTATTTAATGTTAATTTTTATGTGATATCTTCCCAGAAAAGAAGCGAAGACCCAAAGAAGCAGATAGCCTGAAAGCTTATATACCATTTTTAACAAAGAATGATAAATTGTGGCAATGTCACAAGACAAGGAAAAGGGTTTTGGGCTTCCAAGGGTGGTAAACTGTGGGAAGGTAAATAGATGGGGGACACTAGTGGGAGAAAAGGGCTATCTTAGTAAGTTTGTTTGTGCAGGTTCATTGCAGTGCCAACTTTTTTTCTCCTTCATGGCTATAAAATTTCCCTGGGAAAGGGCATTTATTGCAGCCCTTATTTCTCAGGAGTTTCTGCTTGCAGTTAGATAAAGGAAGCTCCAAAAAGCTGTCTTTCTACATTTGTTGACTGTCAAATGTCTTCAGCTCAAAATAATTCTTAAGCTAAGGTAGTATATTTTCGGGTGGCATATTATGATCCTCTTCACTATCTTATGTAGATCTTCAGTTGATTAGAATTTGTTTCCATTATATCCATGATGTATAGGAGGTCCCTGTTCAGATGGAGTAAAATGTTTCAATTATGTATATTGCTCTGCTTGGGACATCAGGCCCTGGAGATTGCTGTAAAATTGGCAATGGATCTAATGGCTGAGATTAACAACTGTGTCCAGGCCAGACAGTCTAGTCTGGTTGCCCCAGAGGGACATTTGCAGATGTGTGGAGACATTTTGAGTTGTCAAAACTGGGCACAGGAGGATGCTGCCACATCTAGTGAGCAGGGGCCAGGGGTATTACTATCTGACAGTGCACAGGACAACCTCCACCACAAATAGTTAACCAGACTATAATAGTTTGTTAAGGCTGCCATAACAAAGCACCACAGAATGGGTGGTTTAAGTAACACAAATTTATTTTCTCAGAGTTCTGAAGGCTAGCAGTCCAAAAACAAGATTCCTTCTGCAGGCTCTGTTCTAGGGAAGGCTTTGTTCTAGACCTTTCTTCTTGGCTTGTAGGTGGCTGTTTTCTCGCTGTGTCTCTTCACATCATCTTCCCTCTATGTGTATTTCTCTGTCCAAATTTCCCCTTTTTATGAGGACACCAGTCATATTTGAGTAGGGTCCACCCTGGTGATCTCATTTTGACCCAATTACCTCTATAAAGACCTTATCTCCAAATCAGGTCACATGCTGAGGTCCTGAGAGTTAGGACTTCAACATATGAATTTTGGAGGAGCACAATTCAAACCATAACACAACCTAAAATGTCAATAGTGCTATGGTGGAGATGCTCTGGTTTAAATGGCTGCTTGTGTTCTATGCCTTCTTGCCTTCTTTCTGTCTTTAATTTACTTTACTCTTTGGACAGTATTTGCCTAGAAAAATGATGGGAGCTTTTATTTGTCTTCAGGACTTAATCACTAGGGCTGGCATTTAGGGGTGGATACCTAGAAACATTACAATGATAAGGTAAAAATTTCACTTTCATTCCCCATCTAGCACCAAATAGATCATCCCTTTATTTTCCTGTCTATTTTCCTTTGTTTCTGGTTTCTTATACATGCTCCCCTACTTAGACTGGCTTTGTTTTGAACTCGCTTGTGAAATATTATGCTCATGGGATGTAACCATCATGTAGAATACTGGTAGAGGAAGTCTTTTTTTTTCTTTTCTTTTTTTTTTTTTTTTTTTGAGACAGAGTCTTGCTCTGTCGCCCAGGCTGGAGTGTAATGGCACAATCTGGGCCCACTGCAACTTCTGCCTCCCAGATTCAAGCGATCCTTGTGCCTCAGCCTTCAGAGTAGCAGGGATTACAGGTGCATGCCACTGCACCTGTCTAATTTTTGTATTTTTAGTAGAGATGGGGTTTTGCCATGTTGGCCAGGCTGGTCTTGAACTCCCGACCTCAGGTGATCCACCTGCCTTAGCCTCCCAAAGTGCTGGGATTACAGGTGTGAGCCACTGCGCCCGGCCTGAGGAAGTCTTTTTAAACCGTTTTAAGTTATGGTGAACTGAAATGCCTTAACGATGTAGAGTAATGTCAAAATATGGACTCGCAGGTTAGTCAGATGTGGGTTCCCATTCCACTCTGTCATGATTGCTTCTAACCTCGGGAAAGCTAACTTACCCCTCTCTAAATGTCCAATCATTTTCTTTTTGGTAAAAGGAAAGATAATAAAGTTATTTGCACTACAGACAGAGATGAAGAGAGGATTATGAAATAGTACATGTAGTGAGATTAGCTTAACGCCTGGTCCAAAGAACATAGACACTAAATATTAGCTGCTGGTATTATTACTAACAGAGAGATGAAAATGACCCCTTGTAATCATTCCTTGACCTCAGTGACATTGATGTTACATCTACAGTGCACTAAGCACTGAGAATGCAAATGTGGTAAGATCCTTGAAGTCTAGTGAAGAAGGAAAGCAAGGAGAGAGAAACAGCTGTGTGTGAAGTGCTGTAACAGAACTATGCACAATCCTGTACAGGAACAGGAAGGAAAGATTTCTAGAAAAGGCCTTTGGGAAAATGTCCAGGAAATATTTATAGAAACCTGAAGTCATCACATTGATTTACCTAAATGTGACTCAGGTTGTACATCAGCAGCTTTTTCAGATTCTATTATGGCAAAATCATGCACCCTTCATCACTGCAAGAACCAATACAGGGTTTTCAAATATTAGATGAAAAATGCAAAAGGGAAGAGAGAGAACAGAATGTAAAATGTTAATACACAATTTGTTTCTGTGAAAATAGAAATGAGAAAAGAGGTGAAGCAATGATAAATTATGCCTAAATATTCATGGATAAGGTGAACTAACGTTTCTAAAAATGTGTTTATTTTGGCAATGAAGGACAGTCAGGAAATCCCATTTATGTTACAAATACAGTAGGAGTGAAAAATATAGGAACAGTTATGGCCAATAATGTTATTTTTAGAAAGAACATAGAAATGAAAGAAATTGGTGAAATATAATGCCCATGAATAGAGTTTGTCTGCTTTTTTGACAAAGTAGAGTTTGTCCTGTTGCTTAGGAGAGTGACACCACGTAGGTTCCAAAGAACTGTATTCAAGTTGTTGAATACAGTGGCTGCCCATCAGCCAAAAGATAATAAATAATAAGCTAAGATGAATAGAAATAAGTCACCTTTGAAGATCTTTACATAAAAAAGGAGTTTGAAATGTCGCATTAGAAAGACCAGGTATCAGAATTGAGTCTGATCTTCAGGGGCTCATTTGAGATACTAAACAGTTAGTTCAACCACCAAGTGTTGAGGCCCCGCTACTGCTGGGGCTGGTCTGGGGCCATAAAGCAGCGCTGCCCTACTTGAGTGAGATGGAGGGGAACGAGGAAACAGGTATGATCTTTGTCATTGTGAAAGAAAAATAAAATCTCAGGACCCCAAACTCACTTTGCGGAAAGGAAAAGTTAAGCTTGGAAACTGAATCTCACACACACACACACACAGAACAGCCTTTCCTTTGTTCCTAAGCAGTTGTCTCCCAAGGTGGTCCCCAGCACCCTGTGAATGTGTATTAACAGCTTATCTTCTTGGGTGCAGGACAAGAGAAGACTAGAAATCATCCCCCTGCCCACGCCTAGAGGAATGCATGTTTGACTTCTGCCTCTCCTTTACATTTACTTATCTTATGTAAAAGGCTGATTCACTGAGCACCAGATGAATACATCGACTGTTCTTCTGCCCTCTTCTTTTCATGCACAAACGAATGTATCACTTGTCTCATTTATCTACCTTCCCTTTTTTCCTTTCCTCCCTTCCCTCATGCTCCTTTAAATATTGAAGTTCTCAAAACTCACTTTGGAAAAAGTACACACATTTTACTGTGGCTTGTGTCTCCTGAGCATGTCCTCATTCTTGGCAAAATAAATCTCTAAATGGATTGAGACCTGTCTCACTCATCATAGAGGGAAGCACAGAGGCACTGGACCCACAAGGAAGGGGTCAGAAAACAACTCCTGGAAAAATAACACAGTTTTTAAGAAGTCCTTCCCACATTCCTCCATTTATTAAACAGTCACCCTTTACTCACATATAATGTGTCAGGCATCAGGTTTGGGTCTGGAAAGAGAAAGATAAGGCACAGCTGCTGCCGAAGAACCTTAAGGTTTGGTTGACAAACACATAAATCACAAACGCACAGACTGTTAGAGATACGCTGGAAGGATGTCTAGGATGGGAGAGGACCCTGGAGTAAGAAGTTTTATTGTAGGAAAACACCAGATCCCCAGTGAGACAGTCTCCAGGCAACTTGAGTTCACCAGCAACAGGGCCCAGGCAGTGCGAAGAGAGAAACAATTGGTTTTGCCTCCTCTTCCAGTGCCGCTGGGTAGCCTGGCATCTTCACTATAAACCCCACTCACCAGGAAAAGCAGGGCAGCTTACCCAAGCACAAGCAACTGAAAGACCAGTTTACCAAAAAATAATTTGTCATCAATTCATCAAATTTAACATGTTATTAAAAAAAAACTTTGCTTATCTTATTTATAAACGTATAGTGACTTGTCTCCAGTGGAACAGTTTTCGTAGTTTTGGAGAATTTCTACAGTTTTCATTGACAAGGTTTTATTTTGTCTTTGTAGCAACATTTAAAGAAGTCTTTAAGTGTTTTCAAAATGTATTCAAAATTCAAAAATCATCCCATTGTTGTAATCAAGCGAGTTACAGAGAAACGCCACACTTTGAGACTAACTCAGGAGTCCTTTATTAGCCGGTGACCGAGAGAATGGCTGGCGCTCAAAATTCTCTCCACCCCAAGAAGGGGCTAGATTTTCTTTTTTACTTTGGTTTAGAGAGGGGAGGGGGAGCCTAATTGTAAGCAATCTTACAGAAGTAAAACAGGCGAAAAAAGTTAAAAAGACAAATGGTTATAGGAAAGCAAACAGTTCCAGGTGCAGGGACTTTAAATTCATCACAAGGTGATAGGTGCGGGGGCTCTGGGTACTATCTGACGGACACAAGCGCGGGGGCTTTAGGGTACTATCACCAGGGCGAATTCCTGGGAACTGCGGACATAGCTTGCCACAGTACCTTATCAGTTAATTGCACTCTTGGATATCCTGGGAGTCAGCTTCCACAAGTTAAGTCCTTGAGGAAGGGCGTGGGTAAGGAGCCCTTGACATCTTGCAAATGAAGGAGCCAAATGGAGTCTGTCTGGCTTTCTCAGCTAAGGCAGAATCTATTCATATGAAAACAAAGTAACGTATCACACTATAACCAAAAAATCAGTGTTTGTTTCCTACAATAAATTTTCAGTTTATACTGATTTCTTTCATCTCTTTCTGGTTTTGCCAACATTTTAGCATATCTGCTATTATTCTGCCAGTTTTTCAAATTGAGGCATCATATTCTAGGAATTTCCTTTATCAATGTAACTTTTCTAACAATTTAATAATTCATATTTACTTGTGATGTGGTTGATACTGTAGCTTCCAGTTTATCACTTTACCAGTCTTTTCAGTATTTTTAGTTTTTTTTTTAAGCCATTAAAACAAAACCCTTTTATGACAGTTTTGGATTTACACTTGGTGAATATCAAACTTGAGGCATTGGTGATGAAAATCATTATAATACAATGTTCTGGGCACCCTCACTTCCTTTTTGCTTTCTTGGCTTGTTTTATCCCAAATTTGTTCTTGTGAGGAATTTTAAATGTTCGTAATTTCTTACAGAATAGTTTGGGGATATAACTAATTTTTTCAGGTGCTTTTGAGTTCAAATTTTAAACTCTAATTTAAAAACAATCTCATTTGCTGTTGCTTACTTGAAAATACCCAGTTGAAATTTCATTCTTTTATCTTAAGCCTTTACTATTTTAATCCAATTTGACTTAATACAATTTAATTTAAAGTTTTAATTGCTAGAAGTTTAAAATTAAGGCTGATAAACCATTTAAGAAATTTGCAAAATAATACTAAGGATTGAAAAATAGGAAAATGATATTTGAATTATTAAATGAAACAAATTGTTGAATATTATTTAGTAAAAATTTAAAGTTGGACAAATTGGTTATTAAGAAACTGAAACGCAGGCTGGGCGCAGTGGCTTACACCTGTAATCCCAGCATTTTGGGAGGCCAAGGTAGGTGGATCACCCGAGGTCGAGAGTTTGAGACCAGCCTGACCAACACGGAGAAACCCTGTCACTACTAAAAATACAAAATTAGCCAGGGGTGGTGGTGCATGCCTGTAATCCTAGCTATTTGGGAGGCTGAAGCAGGAGAGCTGCTTGAACGTGGGGGCGGAGGTTGCAGTGAGCCGAGATTGTGCCATTGCACTGCAGCCTGGACAACAAGAATGAAACTCTGTCTCAAAAAAAGAAAAAGAAAAGAAAAAGAAACTGAAACGCAGTTAATTGATCTCAAATCATTCTGTGTGTTTTGAAGATGCCATTCTGTTCTGAATCTGTAGTCAGCTCTTTCTCTTGCTCTTCTGCTAGTGATTAAAGGGTATGTTGTTTTTATAAATAATTCTGTAAAATTCAATTAAATCCTTATATTCTACTAAAAAAATTCAGAGTGTGTTTTGTGGTAGGCTTCCCAAATACAAATATGTCTAAGTCCTAATCCCTGGAACCTATGAATGTTGCCTTATATGGTAAATGGGTCTTTACCTATGTGATTAAATTAAAGACCTCAAGATGGGGAGGTTATCTTGGATTATCCAGATGGACCCAATGTCATCACCAGATCCTTCTAAGAGGGACCCAGAAGGGTCAGAGTCAGAGAAGAAGATGTAATGACGGAAGCAGAGATTGGAGTAGTGATCGTTGAAGATGAAGAAGGAGACCACAAGCCAAGGAATACAGGCTGCCACTAAAAATTGGAAAAGTCAAAGTAATGGATTATGCCCTCAGGCCTCTAGAAGGAACCACCAGTCCTGGTGACTCCTTGACTTTAGCCCAATGAAGCAAACAGAGGACTTCTGACTTCTTGAACTGTAAGAGAATAAATTTGTGTGGTTTTAAGCCACTAAGTTTGTGGTAATTTGTTACAGCAGCAACAGAAAATGAATACAGGGTGTTATTGACACACCCTCTCATCTGGTTCTTCATCTTTTCCATGCAGAGGGTTTTACAGCTAGGACTGTGGTCTACCAAGAATGTTGTTATTCTCAGAATAGGCTAGAAAAGTTCTGCCCAGACATCAGAGACCATTTCCATCAATCTCTTTCCTTGCTGCCATATGTCCACCTGAAACCAATGAGAAAGACAACTGTACAGAGACTTTTGTTTTTCATTTTAGTATTGTTCTAAGAAGTTACCAAAATACATCATGAAATTATCTCAGTTAAGTTTACCCAAAAGCTACGATGTACACTATTTTCAGCCCATCTAGTCCCATCTCCAGCCATGCCTGGCTACATTTTCCCATAAAGCTCATCAGCTAGAATATGCATCAGATAATAGTGCTAAATGGTTCAAATAGAATATGGCCAGGGTTACAAAAAGCACCCAATTTGCCTGCATATACCCCTGCGAAATTCAGCTCCACAGATTTTTTCCTCTTTTGTTACCACTCCAGCAATCCCGTGAGACAGACAGAAGTTGTCTAGCCCCAAAGGACCCACGGGATTAAACGACATCCCCAAGATCTTAGCACGAGTAAAGTCCAGGACTCACATTCCTGACTAGCTGAGGACCCCAGCTTTGCACCTGTGGCTTGGAGCAGGCATGCACACACAGGTAGAACAGGTAATTTTAGCAGTGCTGCTACTAGAAGAAATTCAACACCCCCTGCTGGATCTAGCCTGAAGTGCCCTGGTTAGAACTTGATCCCCACAGCTAAGGCTTGAGTCCCTGTAATGCAAATACTCAGCATCCATGCTCCCGCCAATCCCAGCACCCACACCTTGTAGTCAGGAAGCTAGTTATTTCAGGACTCATGTGAATGCTGCACCTGACCCTCCCCAGGCTTCTGAGAAAGTCCGCAGTTCACAGTAATGACTGCCATCCTCTCAGCCGGGCGACAGCTGGCTCTCATCCAAGAATTGGCCACTGCACTAGAGATGAATTGTTTGGGGATGCCTTGAAGTTTGAGGATTAGGAGGAGATGTTGTGTTTGAATCCTGCCTAAAAGAAACTTTCCAGAGATAAGATGCTGGAGAATCACAAGACCCAAGTCTCACTGGCATTTCCAAGTGTCCCAATGTGATTTCTAAGTTGCGAGAACTCTGGGTCTTGCTTTCCTGAAGAGCTAGGAAGAGAGAGTTTCTGATACTGACCCACCCAAGCCATGATGTTAGTAGCATTTTCTATCCACTGTGTCAGACAGCTACACCAAGACCAGCAAGGAGTCATCCGCTTCAGAATGTGAGCCTGTGCAGCAGCAGATGGGTGTAAGACCTTCAGAGTCCCTTGAGGATAGGAGGTACTTGGAAAGACAGCAGAAGGGGAAGAGAAGGAAAAACCCCTTCCTTGGGCATTGCTTCCACCTGAGTAGAGATCAGGCAAGGAAAGTCTTCACCACAGGGAGAGTATATAAAACAAAAAGTTGGAGAAAAATCTCAGCATTCTTAAAGGAGCACTCTATAAGAATTTTAAATGTAGATCCTCAACTAAAACCATCCAACTTTGGAAAGGTGAAGAAATTGTACATGTGTAATGAGTGTGGAAAGTCATTCCAGAAAAAAAAAAAAAAAAAAACCCACCATAAAATGCATATGAAAATACATACCGACTTGAGTTGTGAGGGTGGGAAACCTCTTTTGGGGGGGGCGGTAATGGAGTCTCATTCTGTTACCCAGTCTGGAGCACAGTGGCACCATCTCTGCTCACTGCAACCTCCACTTCCTGGGTTCAAGCAATTCTCGTGCCTCAGCCTCCTCAAGCAGCTAGGACTACAGGTGTGTGCCACCATGCCCGACTAATTTTTATATTTTTAGTAGTGATAGGGTTTTGCCACATTGGCCAGGCTGGTCTCAAACTTTTGACCTCAAGTGATCCGCCCGCCTCAGCCTCTCAAAGTGCTGGGATTACACTGTGCCCGGCCAGGGTGGGAAAGCGTTTATAAAAGCTCAGTTCTTACTCACCTTTAAAAAATATAAACTGGGGATGACCATTTAAATGTAATCACTATGGAAAACCCTTTGGGCAGAACCCTGACCTTATTGAACATCAAAGAATTCTTACCACAGAGAAACCACATAAATATGTGAATGGGAAAAACAGTTAATTACAAGTCATACCTTATTTAACATGAGGAGGAACTAGATGGTTATTCCGGTAAAGAGGGTGCAGTCCTACCAGCCTTAGGTAGGACAGGCAAATCCACATGTGCTCTGGGACATAAAATTATGCACTAGTATATATTGTAGCGGACACCACAAAATCAAACCTCTAGAAATACAGTCATTATGGGAAATCCTTTTTTTGGGAATACAAATTTTATTACATATCAGATTATATTAAGGTGATGGTCATTGTGAGAAAATCTTTCTTTTTAAGGATACTTGCATATGGCTTACACAGAAGATATATATATATATATATATATATATATATA
>NC_045443.1:44480666-44522550 GCF_002776525.5 Piliocolobus tephrosceles
TTTTTTTTTTTTGAGACAAGGTCTGACTCTGTTACCCAGGCTGAAGTGCAGCAGTGTGATCTCGGCTCACTGCAGCCTCTGCCTTCTGGACTGAAGCAATCCTCCTGCCTCAGCCTCCCAAGTAGCTGGGACTACAGGCGTGTGCCACCATGCCCGGCTAATTTTTTTTTTTTGTAGAACAGGTTTTCACCATGTTGGCCAGGCTGATCTCAAACTCCTGAGCTCAAGTGATCTTCCCACCTTGGTGTCCCAAAGTGCTGGGATTACCGGCGTGAACCACCACGCGGCCAGGAAATAGATCTCATAATAAAATATGCAGATGTTAAAAGACACACTTAGTTACAACAAAATTTTAATGAGTTTATTTGAGCATTCAGTGATTCGTAATTCAGTCAGCACCAGACAGGAAGCAGTTTGACATTCCACCTAGGGGGCGAGAGGGGAAACTTTTATGAGGTGTAGTGGAAAGTCCTAGTTAGAGGTTAGTTGGTGGGTTTTCTGATTCATTAAGCTTAAGTTTCCTTTTAGTTTTACATTAAGTTTAGGCTACAGTTTTCTTACGTAAGAACCTAAGGTACTGAGGCTATCTCAGACTAATGGCTTCCCAGTGTATTTAACATAGGAACAAGAGAGCAAGAAGGAAAGAATAGGAAGGAAAGAAAGAAGGAAGGAAGGAACTGGGGAAGGAAAGAAAGAAGGAAGGGAGGGAGAGAAAACCTTTGGGTAAAATAAAGCTCAAAGGTTTTTTTAGTCCAAAGATCCCAAAAACAAATTCTGACAAGGAAAAGCATCAGAATTCACAGGCATGGGAGCGTTGCAGGAGGAAGAAGAATGAAGAGCAGAGATGCTGGGCCATCACCTCTCAGGTTTAGGGGTCTCTGAAAGAGAGGCAACTGCAGACCAGGCCAGCACTGAGTCAATAACCGACTCTCTGCTGGGAGCCTTGCCGATGTGTTGCCCCTGTGGCCGCCACTCCCCACCCTCACATACCCACACACTGGCAGTGGGTGCTTCCCAGCAAAAGCACAGGAGGCCCAGAAGTCAGTCATGACAACATCGCCTTGTTCTAACTAGACTTGAGGGCTGAAACCAGCGAGGTTCAATGGATGTGGGTTTCCTGAGGTTTGGCGAGGAACCCTGACAGTGTCTGTCTCTGTCACCATGTTTGAAAGAAGGCTAATTGTTCATTCCAGGCCAGTGTCCAGCGAAGTTGTATCAGTTTCCTCTCCTTCCACTCCCATCTACATGCTAGGAGGGGCTGGGTGCATTGTGACCAGCCAGGGCAAGGATTTGGCCCTCCCTGCAGAGCCTGCTTCTGTTCCTCCTCCCTCTCCATCTCCCAGAGTTCTCACATACCTCCCGCCCACCTCCTTGGGATCCGGTTCTCTAATAAAGCTAGTCGGATGAATAAGCCACGGCTCATGGAGGGCTATTTTGGCAAGCATACACCTATGCTTATCAGGAGCCCCCAACAAATCACTAAAACAGTCAGACCTCAACTGGGCTAGAATGCCAGGAAGGTCCAATCAGATCTCCTAGCTTTGCTACATGTGAGAAGAGTTAGACAAGTTTTCTCCAAGACTCAGATGTCTCATCTGTTAAATGGGCATAACAATGCCTCCCTCCCAGGGTTTTATGAGAACCAGGCAAGACAGTGTCATCGTGCTTTAGTTCAGTGTGCGGCACAAAAGAAGGGCCCTTCAAAGCAGTAGTAGGGGCTGGGTGCAGTGACTCAAGCCTCTAATCCCAGCACTTTGGGAGGAAGAGGTGGTCAGGTCACCTGAGGTCACGCGTTCAAGACCAGCCTGGCCAATATGGCGAAACCCCATCTCTACTAAAAATACAAAAATTTATCAAGTGTGGTGGCACGCACCTGTAGTCCCAGTTACTCAGGAGGCTGAGACAGGAGAATTGTTTGAACCAGGAGGCGGATGTTGCAGTGAGCCAAGATTGCACCATTGCACTCCAGCCTGGGTGACAGAACATGACTCCATCTCAAAAAAAAAAAAAAGAGCAGTAGTGAGCCGAACAAAGATATACAAATCTGTAGTTTAAAACTATATTTATAATAATAGAATCAGCAGCACCAATAAAGTATACAGCATTACTAATATTGTCCTTAAGTAGAAATTTTAGTTACTGAGGTAGAGGAAGTAGAAAACTTACTTTGGAGCCTGTGGCACTTGGTCCCCAGCTGTGAGTAAAACCTATCCTATTTCACACTATCATATGTCTTCGGGTCTCTAAATAGTCCCAAAAGTGACGAAAATGCAGTGTGTGTTTCCTAAAAGAGTGGTACTACATTGTCCATATCGATTTTTTCAAAAATCAATTTGCCTAGATCCTCATTGACTTGTCAATTTGTTATTTTGCCAGTAGAATATATAATTTCTTTTTATAACTTGATCTTATTTTGCAGTACTGTCCTAAGGAAATGTGAAAATATTCATCGTACAAAAGAAAGAGAAATAGCCATTCAGGGCAAGATAAGAAAGAGCAGAGGGACTCAAGTCAGGGCAAAGCAACGAGATTGAAAGAGGAGGGAGGAGAGGGTAAGGAAATGAAAAAGCAAATACTCTGGAAGCCAGCCAAGTCCCAGATGTGAGCTCCTGGTGAGTCCGTCAATCCACAGAGTGTGCCGTTTCATTTGCATTGCTATTTCTTCTTAAGGCAATGATGTATATTTCATTTCACCTTTTATTTTGCTTATGATTTAATTATGAGAAGATGAGGAATCTAGGCACGAAGGAAGTTATTCTTTCCCCCCAAGTGCTACATCTGTTAGAGGTTGGGTATAAGTGAATTAATTGCCAAAAATATCTGAGGGGCAAGGCACATGTTTGCTCTTCAGTTTAGTTACCAGGGATTGCCAGGGCTTCGTTCCAACATCCTATCCTTGTTATTGAAGAACGAGTACTTACCAGTAACGGGTGTGAACACTTAAACAATGAAGAGATGGTTTAATCAGAAAGGATTCTTCTTCTGCTCCCAAATATCATTGCTTCTGCAATGTAGGAGTCCACTTACGACTGCTTAAGTTACACACACACACACAAATACACTGTACTGGCTCAGTAAACATTTACTCCACTGTTGTTGAATTGTTAAATATTGAATAAATACACAGGTAATTTAGTACTTTTGATGAAAAGGCAATTTATCCAACAAATATATATATTTTAAAAGTATTAGTATGTGCACTGCTACTAACTGGATTTCGTACTGTCTTTGTTTCCCCTTTTACAGTGAAAGATAATTTTCCAAGACCCAGCCCCACCACCTCCCTACCTACCTTTTCCAACTTTTTCCTTTCTCAGGAAAATTCCCTCTTCCCCAGTTACTTGAACTTTTGTAACAGCAACTGAGGGAAAGGGTGAGGGGAGGAGAGAGACTGAAGAGGCAGAAGACCAAGGGGAGGACGTGGACCTAGAATCTGAGTGGATCACATCCCGAGGTGAGTGTAGGTTGTAGAGGAAGAGACGAGAAAAAAGAGGGGATTTTCCTCTGAGAGGCCACATGATGTTCACTTCACTCTGTAGTCTCACCGTGACCCTCCATAGAGTTAAAAGCCATCCTCATGCCAGGAGTTCCTAGCATTTTTAACTCAGGCTTTGACTATACTCCAGAGCTCCAGACCCACTTGGACTTTGTTTAAGAAACATCTCAAATTTACCTTGTGAAAAGCAAAGCATTTGATTAACACCCCCTAAAAACGTGTTTCTCCCTCAGTCTTCCCCCAACGCAGTAAATAGCAGCAACCCAGTTTTCACACAAACACCTGAAGAGTCATCCTTGATTTTTCTCTCTACACTTGTAATAACTCTTCAGTGAGTGCTGTCAGGTGTACCTCCAAACACAGTTGAAATGACCCTGGGGAATAGGGTGGAATTCTACTTCAGGAGTATCAGAGTGTGGAACTTAATAAAGTCCAAATCTGGGAGCCCTCACTCTCGTCTTTCTTCTTAATTTTTTTTTAATCAATACATTGTAATTGTACATAGTTATGGGATACAATTTGATATTTCCATACATACATGTTGTATAATGATCAAATTGGTATTTAGTATATGCATCACCCTGTGAATTTATCCTTTCTTAGTGGTAAGGACATCCAAAAGTGTCTCTTCTAGATATTTTGTAATATACACTAGTTTACTCTTAACCGTAGTCACCTGTATGTGCACCAGAACTTATTCCTCCTCTCTAATTGTAACTTTGTACAGTTAACCAGCCTCTTCCCATCCTCCCCACTCCAGTCTTTCTCACCACCCTGGTGGCTCTGATGCAGGGCCAAGGTCATTGCCTGTCTGGACCCCATGTCTAGCTGTCTTCTGAATTAAATGCCTACCACCCCCCTTGCCCTTGGTCCACAACTTTATCTTCCCAAATATACTATTGAGCAAAAGATTCCAGACACAAAAGAGTACATATTATATGACTCTATTCATGTAAATTTCAAAAACAGGCAAAGCCACTACCACTGTCGGGTGGTGATGGTGATAATGGGGGGTGGGGAGCAATTGAAAGGAGCTTCAAGGAGTTCCAGTGGCTGGTCATGTTCTGTTTCTTGATCAGAACACAAATGTGTTCACTTCATGAAAATTAACAAGCTTTAAATTTATGAGTTGTGTTCATTTCTGAATGCATGTCATATTTCAATAAAAAATTTACTTAAATAAAATTTTGAAAAAAATTAAGCAATTATTTTAGGCTGAAAATGTTTGGAAACCATTAAGAACATCAAAGTGTCTGCATTTTGAAAATATGTGATTTTACTCTTGGTGCCCATGGAGATTCAAAATGTATCTCTTTTAACAACAAATGAATTTTTCTCCTATAGTACAAAATCACTTTTTTTTTTTTTTTAATTGAAATGCAGTCTCCCTCTTGTCTCCCAGGCTAGAATGCAATGGCGCAATCTCGGCTCACTGCAACCTCTGCCTCCCTAGTTAAAGAGATTCTCCTGCCTCAGCCTCGTGAGTAGCTGGGATTACAGGGGCCTGCCACCAGGCCTGGCTAATTGCTCTTTTAGTAGAGGTGGGGTTTCACCATGTTGGCCAGGCTGGTCTCAAACTCCTCACCTCAGATGATCCACCCGCCTCGGGTACCCAAAGTGCTGGGATTACAGGCATGAGCCACTGCTCCCAGCCCAATCACTTGTTTTTTTTGTTGTTGTTGTTGTTTGTTTTTGTTTGTTTTTTTTTTGTTGTTGTTGTTTTGTTTTGTTTTGAGATGGAGTCTCGCTCTGTCACCCAGGCTGGAGTGTAGTGGCCGGATCTCAGCTCACTGCAAGCTCCGCCTCCTGGGTTTACGCTATTCTCCTGCCTCAGCCTCCCTAGTAGCTGGGACTACAGGCGCCCGCCACCTCGCCCGGCTAGTTTTTTGTATTTTTTAGTAGAGACGGGGTTTCACCAGATTAGCCAGGATGGTCTCGATCTCCTGACCTCGTGATCCACCCGTCTCGGCCTCCCAAAGTGCTGGGATTACAGGCTTGAGCCACCGCGCCCGGCCAATCACTTGTTTTTAATTCAACTAAAATAAAACCAGGAATCAATCACTGTTGAGTAATGGGAATTTGTAAAAACATCTGAAATATGAAAAATGTTACCAAAACTTGGGTAGAGACTGGGGTAGCTGTCAGGACACTTGTGATGGAAGCTAGCACTTAGCCTAGCCTTTCAGAATTATTGTGGGACTTTCACTGAATCAGACTTCCCTTCTTTCTTAAAAGACCCATATAGGGCAACTGTATCTCACCATATCTCTTCCTCCTCCTCCTCCTCCTCCTCCTTCTCCTTCTTCCTCTTCTTCTTCTTTTTCTATCTAAAATGGAAAGGATGGAACCCAGAGATATCCTAACCTGACATTCTTTGTCCTCCTTGTTGACAGCTCCTGCAGACATCCCCAAACTGATTTGCTGAAGTTGAGAATCTGCCTCCTGAGTCACAAAGGGTGGCTGAGCTGCTCACTTAGTCCATTTTGTGTTGCTATAACAGAATATCTGAGATTCAGTAATTTATAAAGAAAAGGGGTTCATTTAGCTCATGGTTCTGCAGGCTGGGAAGTACAAGAACCATACCATTAGCATCTGCTGTGTGGCTCCAAACATGGTAGAGAAGGTCAAAGGGGAATTGTGAAAAGTCAAAATCCAGTGGCATCCTGGCTTTACCACAACCTATTCTCATGAGAAGATATCCATTCTCAGGAATGAACCTAGACTAGCCAGACAAAGAACTTACTATCAAAAGGATACCAAGCCATGCATGGGGGCTCTGTCTCCATGACCAAATACTTCCCACAAGCCTACCTCCCAACCCCACAACACGAGGACCAAATTTCAACATGAGTTTTGCTGGGGACAAACAAATCCTACCCAAACCATAGCAACTGCCAATGACAAAAAAACCAAGTTTCATAGAGGCCTCTCTGCTCCACATGTAGGCAACTCTGCAGGCATTTGGAGCACCTGCTAGCATGGACTAGGAGTCTGAGTGGCCACTCCTTCCTGTGCAGAGCTCTTCGTGCAGGTGGCTCTCCCTGCTGCACCCCTAGGCATATCTTCAGGCATTTGGAGTACCTGCTCGCTTGGTTCAGCAGCCTGAGCCACCCCCACCCTTCCTGTGCATAGATTGTGATACAGTAGGGCCCTCTCCACTGCAAGCAGATCTCCAGACATTCAAAGCACCTTCTTGCTTGTTTCAGCAGCCGAAGCCACCCCACCCCTCCCGTACAGAGATCTTGGTGTCGGGGACTTTCTCTGCTTCATGGCCAGGCAGATCTTCAGGACCCTGGAGCACCACTTTCCTGGATTAGGAGTTTAGGCTGACATCCATGCCCATCCAGAGAACTTGGGACTGAGGAGGTTTCCTAGCTCCATGCCTAGGCACACCTCTAGATACTTGGTGGCAGCCCACTGGATTCTCCTTTGGCACTGGTGCTTATGCTTGCCATCAGGGGACGTGTAAGTGGGCCTTCCAAGTCCAGCCCCACCCATCTTGCCCCACCCCTCTATTCCCTGGAGCTGAGAAGAGAGCTCAGACCACTGTGCATTCCATAGATGAGCCCATTGCCTGAGGCAACAGAGAGCTCCTCTCAGTAAACAAGGATCGGGTATATACCCAGCCACACTGGCCACAACCAGCTCTTACACATAAGTGACATCTACTGGCTTGTCTGTTTAACTGCACAGCCCAGTATAATATCTAGAGAGTGTGGGAAGAGGGGAAGGGAAAGAAAAAGAAGAAAAGGCAATAATATTATAGGGAAAGAAAGAAAAACAAAAATCCTACGCACACAAAAATAATTACAAAAATTAGAAGTGCCAGCATTTCCAGATGAGTAAGAATCAGAGCAAGAATTCTGGAACCATGAAAAATCTGAATGTGACAACACCAAAAGAACACACTAGCTCTCCAGCAATGGTCCCTAACCCAGATGGAAACTCAGAAATGACAGATGAAAAATTCAAAGCATGAATTGCAAGGAAGCTCAATGAGATCCAAGGCAAGGTTGAAAATCAACACAGACCAGGTGCAGTGAATCATGCCTATAATCCCAAGACTTTGGGAGGCCAAACTGGGGGGATCACTTGAGGTCAGGAGTTCAAGACCAGTCTGGCCAACATGGTGAAATCTTGTCTCTACTAAAAATAAGAAAATTAGCCAGGTGTGGTGGTGCATGCATGTAGTCCCAGCTACTTGGGAGGCTGAGGCAGGAGAATCACTTGACCTGGGAAGCGGAGGTTGCAATGAGCCAAGATCACACCACTGCACTCCAGCCTGAGTGACAGAGCAAGACTCCATCTGAAAAAAAAAAAAAAAATCAACTGAAAGAAACTCCTAAAGCAATCTGGGAAATGAAAGAAGAGATAAAACATCCTCAAAATAAATTAGTCAGAGCTTCTGGAATTGAAAAACTCACTTAGGGAATTTCAAAATACAACTGAAAGTTTTATCAGTCGGCTGAACCAAGCAGAAGAAAGAACTTTAGAGTTTGAAGATTGATTTTTTGAACTAACCCACTTACACAAAATTTTTTTAAAGATAGACAGTCTTTGAGAAATATAGAATTACGTCAAGTGACCAAACCTGTGAATTATTGGCATTCCTGAGAGAGAAGAGAAAAAGTAAACAACCTGGAAAACATATTTGAGGATATAATTCGAGAAAATTTTCCTAATCTTGCTAGAGAGGTAGACATCTGGATACAAGAAATCCAGGGGACATCTGTGACAAACTATTCAAAATGAACATAACAAAGAAATGAAGTCACTAGACTGTCCAAGGTCAACATTAAAGAAAAAAAAAATCTTAAAGGCAGCTAAAGACAGAGATCAGATCACATACAAAGGGAACCCTATCATGCTAACAGCAGACTTCTCAGTATAAACCTTACAAACCAAAATAGGTTGGGGGCCTATTTTTAGCATTCTAAAAGACAAGAAATTTCAAACAAAAATTTCATATTCCACCATAGAGTTTTATAAGCCAGAGAGAAATAAAATCTTTTCCAGAAAAGCAAGTTGTAAGGGAATTCATTACTACTAATCATGCCTTACAGAAATTCTCAACATGGAAACTGGAAACCAAATAAACTAAAGATGGAAACTAAAGAAAGATACCTCCTAACAAGAAAGCACTCTTGAGAACATAGTCCACAGACTCTATAAAGCAACTACACAATATAACTACAAAACAACCAGATAATGACTCCATGATAGGATCAAAACCTCACATATCAGTATTAACCTTGAATGTAAATGGTCTAAATATTCCACTTAAAAGCCACAGTGTGGCAACTTGGATGAAAAAACAGGACCTATCTATCTGCTGTCTTCAAGAGACCCATCTCACATGTAATGACATCCCTAGGCTCAAAGTAAAAGGCTGGAGAAATATCTGCCATGCAAATGGAGGACAAAAAAGAACAGGGGTCGTTATTCTTAGAAAAAAACATTTTAAACTAACAACAGTAAAAAAAAGACAAAGAAGGGCATTACACAATGATGAGGGTTCAATAAGAAGACTTAACTATCCTAAATATATATGGTTTCGACATTGGAGCACAAGATACATAAAACAAATATTTCTAGACCTCCAAAAATACTTAAACAGCCACACAATACTGGTGGGAAGCTTCAATACCCCACTGACAGCATTAGATAGATAATCAAGGCAGAAAATTAACAAAGAAATTCTGCACTTAAATTTGACACTTGACCAATTCAACCTAATAGATATGTACAGAGTACTCTACACATCAAACAGAGAATACATATATTTTTCACCTGCACACAGAGCATACTCCAAGATTGACCACATGCTTGGCCATAAAGCAAGTCTCCATAAATTCAAAAAAATCAAAATAAAACCAAGCATACTCTCAAACCACAGTGGAAGAAACAAAAAGAAATCAATATCAAAAGGATCTCTCAAAACTACACAATTACATGGAAATTAAACAACTTCCTCCTGGATGACTTTGGGGTAAACAATGAAATTAATGTAGAAATTTTAAAATTCTTGGAAATAAAATAAATGAAAACAGACACAACATACCAACATGTCTGGGATGCAGCAAAAGCAGTGTTAATAGGTGAGATAATAGCACTAAACACCTTCATCAAGAAGCTTGAAAAATCTCAACTTAATGATCTAACATCACACCAAGAGGAACTAGATAAATAAGAACAAACTAACCCCAAGGCTAACAGAAGAAAAGAAATCACTAAAATCAAAGTAGAACTGAAAAACATTGACATCCAAAAATCCATACAAAGAATCAATGAAACCAAAAGTTAATTTCTTGAAAGGATAAACAAGATTGATGGCTACTAACCAGATTAACAAAGAAAAAAGACAGAAGATCCAAATAAGCACAGTGAGAAATGACAAAGATGACAATACAACTGATCTCACAGAAACACAAAAGACTCTCAGAGACTATTATGAACACCTCTATGCACACAAACCAGAAAATTTAGAGGAAATGGATTAATTTCTGGAAACACATAATGCTCCAAGATTGAGTCAGGAAGAAATTGAAACACTGGGCAGATCAATGTTGAGTTCCAAAATTGAATCAAGCATAAAAAGCTTATCAACAAAAAAGTTCCATCCCAGATGGATTCACACTTGAACTCTGCCAGATGTGCAAAGAAGAGGTAATGCCAATTCTACTGAAACTATTCCAAGAAAACAAGGAGGAGGAATGCCTTCCTAACTCATTCTACAAGCCATCATCACCCTGATACCAAAACCTGGCAAAGACACAATGAAAAAAAGAAAACTACAGGCCAGTGTCCCTGATGAACGTAGACAAAAATAACTTTAACCAAATCCTACCAAACCAAATTTAACAGCACATCAAAAAACTAATTTACAGTAATCAGATAGGTTTCATTCATGGGATGCAAGGTTGGTTCAACATGTGCAAATCAACAAATATGATTCACCACATAAACAGAATTAAAAACAAAATTGTATGATCATCTCAATAGATGTGTAGAAAACTTTTGATAAAAGATAACATCCTTTCATCATAAAAGTCCTTCACAAACTAGGCATTGAAGGAACATGGTTCAAAATAATAAGAGCCATCTATCACAAACCCACAGTCAATATCATACTGAATGGAAAAAAACTGGAAGCATCATTTTCCTTGAGAAAAAGAACACGACAAAGATGCCCACTCTCCTCACTGCTATTCAAAATAGCACTGAAGTGCTAGCCAGAACAATCAGGTAAGAGAAAGAAATAAAAGACATCCAAATAGAAAAAGAAGAAGTCAAGCTATCTCTCTTTGCTGATGATATGATTCTACACCCAGAAACCTCTAAAGATTCTGTGAAAAGGGCTCTGGAACTTATAAACAATTTCAGTAAAGTTTCAGGATACTAAATCAATGTACAAAATCAGTAGCATTTCTATACACCAATAACATCCAAGCTGAGACAAAAATCAAGAATGTAATTTCATTTACAATAGCCACAAAAAAACTAAAACACCTAGGAATACATCTAACCAAAGAAGTGAAAGAGTTCTACAAGGAGAAGTACAAAATGTTGCTAAAAGAAATCATAGATGACACAAACAAGTTAGAAACATTTCTTACTCATTCCTTGCTCATGGCCATTAAAGTAGCCACACTGCCCAAAGCAGTCTACAGATTCAATGCTATTTCTATCAAACTACCAAGGTCATTATTCACAGAAATAGAAAAAAGTTATTCTAAAATTGATATGGAACCCCCCAAAAGCCTGACTGGCCAAAGCAAAGCAAAAATAATAAAGCCAGAGATATCATATTACCTGATTTCAAACTATACTACAAGGCTAGGCTACAGTAACTAAACAGCATTGTACTGGTACAAAAACAGACACATAAAGCAATGAAAAAGAATGGGGAACTCAGAAATAAAGCCACCATCTACAGCCATCTGTTCTTTGACAAAGCTGACAAAAATAAGCAATGGGTAAAAGACTTCCTGTTCAGTAAATGGTGCTTGGATAACTGGCTAGCCATATGCAGAAGAATGAAACTGGACTCCTACCTCTCTCCGTATACAAAAATTAACTCAAGATTGATTAAAGATTTAAATACAAGACTTCAAACTATAAGGATGCTAGAAAAAAATCTAGGAAATATCATTCTGAACATCGGCCTTGGGAAAGAATTTATGACTACATCCTCAAAAGCAATTGCAACAAAAACAAAAATTGACCGGTGGAACCCAATTAAACTAAAGACCTTCTGCAGAGCAAAAGAAACTATCAACAGAGTAAACAGACAGACTACAGGATAGGAGAAAATATTTGCAAACTATGCATTTGACAAAGATCTAGTATCCGGAATAATGAGGAACTTAAACAATTGAACAAACAAAAACCAAATAACTCCATTCAAAAAGACATGAACAGACGCTTCTCAAAGGAAGACATACAAGTGGCCAACAAACATGAAAAAATTGTCCACATCTGATATGGTTAGCCTTTGTGTCCCCACCCAAATCTCATCTTTAATTGTAATCCCTATAATCCCCACACGTCAAGGGAGAGACCATGTGGAGATAATTGAATCATGGGGGTGACTTCCCCCATGCTGTTCTTGTGATAGTGAGTTCTCATGAAATCTGATGGCTTTATAAAGGGCTCTTACCCCTTCACTCAGCACTTCTCCTTTCTGCCGCCTTGTGAAGAAGATGCCTTGCTTCCCCTTTGCCTTCCATCATGATTGTAAGTTTCCTGAGGCCTCCCCAGCCACGCTGAACTGAGTCAATTAAACCTCTTTCCTTTATAAATTACCCAGTCTCAGGCAGTTGTTTACAGCAGTATGAAAATGGACTAATACAACATAACTAATCATTAGAGAAATGCAAATTAAAACCATAATACGATACCATCTCACACCAGTCAGAGTGGCTGTTAGTAAAAAGTCAAAAACAGCAGATGTCAGCGAGGCTGAGAAAATAAGGGAATGCTTATACTTTGTTGGTAGGAATGTAAATTAGTTCAGCCACTGTGGAAAGCAGTTTGGCCGTCTCTCAAAGAACTTAAAAGAGAATTACCATTTGACCTAGAAATCCCATTATTGGGTATATCCCCAAAGAAAAATAAATCATTCTACCAAAAAGACACATGCACTCATATGTTCATCACAGCATCATTCACAATAGCAAAGACATGGAATCAACCTAGGTGCCCAGCAATGGTGTATCGGATAATAAAAATGTGGTACACATACACCGTGACATACTATACAGCCATAAAAAGACTGAATTCATGTCCTTTGCAGCAACATAGACACAGCTGGAGGCCATTATCCTAAGGAAAGTAACACAGGAATAAAAACACCAAATATCACAAATTCTCACAAGTGTGAGCTAAATAAGCATTGGGTACTCAGGGACGTGAAGATGACAATAGACACTGGGGACTACTAGAGTGAGGAGGAAGGGGGTGGGGCAAGGATTGAATAACTATTGGTACTATGCTCAGTATCTGTGTGACAGGATCAGTCGTACCCCAAACCTTAGCATCGTGCAGTATACCCATGAAACAAATCTGCACATGTCCCCCTTGAATCTAAAATAAAAGTTGAAATTAATAAAAAAATATGAAACATGGTTTTCTGGCCCTGATGCCAGCAGGCACACTAAGCAGTTGACTTCAGGGTACACCTAGAAAAGGCCCAATTTAAAGTGTCCACTACCATCCTGTCTCAGTTATGGAAATCCCACCATGAGTTTTATCAGACCCAGCCTTGGTCCTTGCCCACACAGCATTCCTCAAATCTCCAATCAGTACCCATCGGATCTCCATTCCTGGGAAAGGTGGGAATGGAGATCCCTGGAATGGAAAGGTACCACCTGTCTCTGGAACCCACTGAGACCTGAGGCTGAGGCTGTGCTAGATCACCCAACCAGCAGCCTAGTGACACTTCGAGTATCTGCAGAGCAGAGAAATAAAGGAGGGAAAGAATTTATGCTTGATTCATCTGGAGAACTACTTTGTCAGGCATGGTTCTAGTTGCTAGAGAAACAGCAGTGAATTTATACCCTTAGATTTTAATAAGGGGAGACAGACAATAAACAAAATTTAAAACACCTTATATGGTATGTAAGAAGGTGATGACACATAATAGGGAAGGAGATAAAGAATGTGGGTTAAGGGGATGTTAAAACTTTCCTGATATATATTTTTTAACGCTCTGATGAGGTCATAATGAGAAAAAATAAGAATTTTGTCAGTCTTTCATACAATTATTACAGAGCTTCGTGTTGTTTATATTTTGAATTATACATGGTGAGTGTGGGGGAAATGTGGGCATTTAGAACTCCTAATCTGGTCCAGAACCCAGGCAGAGCACGAAGTGCACCAGCCTCAGTCTGGGCCCAGTGTGGTTACTAATATAAGACTCAACGTTTGCATCCTGGTTCTAACCATTGCCACCCACCATCTCCATACCCAGCTACACCCCTCCACCTAGGCCCAGAGCTGATGAGGATTCATGGACACCCTGATTCTAGAAGCCTGTTCTGATGACCTCTCTGAGTTCAATGCTCCCTGAGGTTCCAATTCTTAACAGCTGGGTTTCTGTCTTGGTAACTCTTCTTCAGCTCAGAGTCTGGTCTTCTCTTTAAAGGAACCCTGAGGCCAGAGCTGTGCCTTGTTTTTGACAGTATCCATCCCTGGGGACTAGACAATCCTTCCCAGTCCAGTCCAGAGTGGGGCACCTTGTGATATGCAGTTGGACCCCCCAGCCTGACTGCCTACCATTTCAGAGACATCCACTGACCACTGTTGATGATAGGACTAGCCATCTGTCCCCATTGCCCTCCAGCTTCAGGCTTAGAACTTGACATACCCTGAGAAACTGACCTTGTTCCCCAAAGTGCTTTGAAGCTAGACCCCTGGCTTCTTTAAGTCTGTGAGAAAGTCATATTGTAGACTCCAGTCCCTCCTCCCTGACACTGCCCGGCAATAACTGGCCCTTTCAAATGCACGTCTATACTATCATCCTTTGCTTCAGAATTCTTTTCTCTCTCTCTCTTTTTTTGTCTCTCCTTTTCCTTCCTTCCTTCCTTCCTCCCTCCCTCCCTTCCTTCCTTTCTCCCTCTTACTTCTCCTTCCTTCCTTCCTTTCTTTCTCTTTCTTTCTTTCTTCTATCTTTCTTCTCTTTCTCTCTTTTCTTTCTTCTCTTTTCTTTCTTTCCTTCTTTCACAGCTTTATTAATTTACATTCCATGACTTTATTTTTAGTAAATTTAGAGCTGTGCATATATCACCACATGCCAGTGTTAGAACAATTTCATCACCCCAATACACTCCTCATGTCCACTTGTAGTCTAGTCTCATTCTCACCTCCAACCCCAGACGACACTGACTTACTTTCTGTCTTTATAGACTTCCCTTTTCTGGACATTTCATGTACATAGGATCATGCAATGTGTGGTCTTTTGCATCTGGCGTCTTTCACTTAGCATACTGTTTTGAAGATTTGTGTTGGGAGATTTTCCTTTTTATTGAATGAACATACCATATTTTATTTATCCATTCACCTGATGATGGACATTTGGATAGTTTTTAGTTCTGAATAATACTGCTCCATGAACATTCATGGACAAGTCTTTGCATGGACATGTGTTTTCATTCCTTTTCCATTTTTTTTTTATTTTTAGCGCAAATTGTATTTAAAGTGGGAACATAATTAATCAATAATGCTTTGACTTAAGTTACTACAGCTTAAGAACTGGGGGGCTGTAGGAGAGGAGAAATATAGTAACTGAAAGGTGGAAAAAGGAACATAGGGGTAAATTAATCTCCTCAAGGGCCAAAGAGAGGAAACAAAGGCAGTCACAGCCCCATCCATGTGTCTCGGCTCCCTGGTTTAGATGGGAGAAAAATAAAAGCGGCCTCCAGGGAAATGTAGCTTCATGCAATTATCATGTTTGATGAAAAAAGTCTATCAATTGTTGAAGTTTTTCAAATATGCGACTGTTCCATATGCATGGATGGAAGGTCTTGGTGCCATCCTTTACTTCTCACTCTCCTTCACCTCCCCATTCCACTGCCATCACCCAAGTCCAGACCCATCATTCTTTTTTGCGTAGACTACTGGTCTCCTTGTCTGCTCACTGAATTTCTTCTCTTCATTCTCCATGCACCTCCAGAGTATTCCTTCTTAATTCACATTCTATGATTTTTTTTTTTTTTTTTTTTTGAGACGGAGTCTCACTCTGTCGCCCAGGCTGGAGTGCTGTGGTGTAATCTCGGCTCACTGCAAGCTCCGCCTCCCAGGTTCATGCCATTCTCCTGTCTCAGCCTCCCAAGTAGCTGGGACTACAGGCGCCCGCCACCACACCTGGCTAAAATTTTTTTTTTTTTTTTTTTTTTTTTTTGTATTTTGGTGGCGACGGGGTTTCAGCATGTTACCCAGGATGGTCTCGATCTCCTGACCTCGTGATTCACTCGCCTTGGCCTCCCAAAGTGCTGGAATTACAGATGTGAGCCACCACACCTGGCCACATTCTATGATTTTTTTAGGCAAATGGAGAGTTGTGCTGTTTTTAAGTAAATGTAGAGTTGTGCCCATATCACTACACACCAGCGTTAGAACATTTTCATCACTCCAACATTTTCATCACAGTATGTAGACACTCTGTGCCTCAGCCTTTTGGAAATACTGTGTCTCCCAAATATCCTGCTTTTTTCCCTTCTAGGCTTTTGAAATTGCCACTGCCTCTGCCTGATACATTTTCCTCCTTGACCCACTTAACTCCTGCTTATCCTTAGGTCTCACCATAGACACCTCTTCTTCCTGGAGTCCTCCTCTGGCCCACAAAGAGTAATAGCAGGGTCTCTCTTGGATGCCTCACAGAGTCATCTCACCTCAGGCATAATATTCATCACACGATGCCCTTCCCTGTTCACACGTCTGTCTTATCCTCTAGACCAGAAGTTTCCCAAAGACCAAATCAATGCCCTCTTCACCAGTGTCTCTGCAATAGCCAGCACTGGGATATGCACAGCACATATTTATTAATAACTGCCTCTAAGGCTCCAACCAAAAGGCATATTATGTCCACAAGAGCAAGATTTGGGGAGGAAAGCTTGAGACAAAGACTTCAATTTTTTGTGTGTCCTTATTAATCAGAAGATGTTATTTACACACACACACCTGTGAAGAATGCAGGCAACCCCAGCATGGTGACTTTTTGGGCCAATGTGGATTGTGTGGGCTCTAGTGCTGGCTCCTCCATGCAAGAGCTGGGACACCCTGTACAATTCCTTCAGTCTTTCTCCATCTGCCCAAAGATCTGCCTATCTTGCAGGATTAATTGGACAAATCTGGTAGTGAATATAGATTGTGGATCTTAAAAATGACAAACGACTATATAAACATAAAGAATTATCATGTACTGCTTCTCCTCTACTTTTCAAAGAAATCCCCTCGCAATCTTAGAGTTACACAACAATAACCTCATTGCTTAGAAAAAAATAATAACAATAGTTTCTTGCATTAGGGTTACAGCAAAAGTCTTCAAAGTACTTTCAAGTCCATTATCAAATTGGATCATGATTAATTAGTAGGAAAAGTAGAAATTATCATCTCTGTTTTATAAATAGCAAAACTGAGACCCAGAGAAAAGGCATTTTACCCAAGGTCACGTAACTGTGACACAAAGCTTCAGGGAAGAGACTTCAGGGCTTCAGTTTTCGAGTTGGGCTCTGCTTTTGCCATACTGGACTTGTCCTAAGGATTTCGACTCTGGAATGTCTCATCTTGCATGCCCTCAAATACACACCACACACACACACACACACACACACACACACACACAGACATGCCCCAATCTCTAGGCAATCACACAACCTCAAGTTCACAGAAAATTCCATCCAAGAAAATACCTGCATCCAGAGAGAAACACAATACAGACTCCTCTGTGTGCACCCAAGCAGTCAGACAAAGCATAACACTTAGTTCTATGTAAAACTAAACCTCTCATTTCAGGAACTAATGGAAAAAAAATCAACCAAAATTTCTGCGTTGAGATAATAAAAATATCTTTTGTTATTCCTTAAAGGCAGACTGTAGATGTACTACATGTTAATTTACTGTCAATTTATTCATTTTTAAAAATATAATCTCCACCAGTCAAGGTAGATTTAATTCCATTTTCATCTTGTGTACTTCCTTTCAAGGCTTGGTAATTTCTTTTCTATTTTTATCCATTCCACTTTTGCTTCCTGTCAATTTTTATATCAAAATCTGCTTCAGTTCCATTTGGCAAGGTGCAGTAACAAAAATACTCTTCATGCTTTAATGTTTAAATTTGCCATTGCACTTTAAAATGGTTCTCTGTTTGTGCCAATGGCGTAAGTCCGCTCTTTCACTTGGCGCAGATCCTGGACTTGCAGAAGGCAGGAGTTCGATTTCTATAATGGTTCTTCATCATTATCTGAAATTATCCTTTTTTCCTATTCATTTAGTGTGCATTGCACACCCACTATATGCTAGACACTGTGTATGTGCAGCGAGAATACAGCTTACATAGGAGATAAAATAAGACAGCAACGGAAAAAATGCTGGTGTATGATGACAGCACAGGTGTTCTGAGAAAGACAGTGCCCCTGCCATCCTGCAGAGGAGGCGGGAGAAGAACTGGGACAGATACCAGTCACCAGAGGCCATGAGATTTTTCTCTTATCTAGAAGAAGAATATCAACTCAATGTGTCACAGACTAAGGCCATTCGGCAGCCACTAGGCCATGCGACTTTAAGCCGTAGGACACAGGTATGCTTGGCTAGAAGCCTGGTCCAAGGAAGGGCCCTGTGGGAGTGCAAGGCACACTACTACACCACTGAGACCACGGCCATGGATACAGACTCCTCATTTTACCAGCATTTTGAACCACCTATCATGCCACAGGGAATGTAAAGAGCTCAGGCTCTGGAATCAAACTATCTAGGTTCGACTCCTGGCACTGCCACTCACTACCCATGTGCCTTGTATGTAACTAGTTTCCTCACCTGTAAAGTAGGTCCTTAAGATAAATAATTGAGTTGATCAATATGAGTAATGGTGAGAACAATCCCTGGCATACGGTGAGCACTCAAGGTATTTGTTAACGTTATAATTCCTGGTTTTGTTTTTTCAGGAAGTGAAACCACAGGTTCTGTGGCTCTGCGACACCCTCTCTAGGATGCTTTTGTGCATGGCTCAAGGTGCAGCAGGCAGGACAGAGCTGGGCAATTTAGCTGGTGCCAAACACAACTGCATCATCTGACAGCTGCCCCCATCCCTGTAATTGGCATATAACCCTTCCCAGTCACCAGGGCTGGCCATTTTCTTCTCACATTGGGAAGAGAAGCACAGAGCAGAGTAACTGCCTCATAGAAAACACACATGAGAGAGTCATGCTGTCAGGGTTGAGGTTTTAAAATAAGTTACTCAAAATCATATGGCAGGCAAGAGCCAGAAGAGGAATTTGGACCCACATCTGTCTAGCCTCAAATGTCTTCCCTCCCCACATTTCATCACACTTTGAGGTGATACACAGATATATACATTTATCCTCACACCCCAGGGTGGACTTCAAGTTCACTGTAATCACATTGCACCTGTATGTAATATGGGGGTGAGTGAGGAGTGTGCAGAAAATCATACAGTCTCTTTGACCCCAGGTATGATGAGAAAAAGGTTAGCAAGCATTTTATTCGTTTCTACTTTGTCACCCTCTCATATACCACACCTGCCTCTCTCAGGCTTAGCTGTCAATTAACAAGTACATTCATTCATTCCTTCTCTAAACGAATTTTTAACCCCTACAATATTTTAGACACTTTGGTGTATAAGATAGGCAAAACTGTCACATTAGGAATTTACATTCTGTTGGTGTGGGGGTGGAAGGGAAAGACAATAAACAGGTAAACACATTAACAGGTAAGTTAATTCCAGATTATGATGGGTTCTGTTAAGAAGATAAAATGGGGCAATGGCATAGAGTCATTCTTCATTCAGCAACCAACAGACCTCTAAATAGCACTGTACTTGCAATAAGATTCAACTCCTTTCTATGTCTTTCCAGGCTCTCCATGATCTGACCTCCCTCCAACTTCATGTCCTGCAATTTTTTTTCTCCTTCAGTAATCCCCAGTCATCCCAGCTTTCTTTTTGTTCCCAAAATATAAAGTTCTGTTTCATCTCCAGGCTTTGCACCTGTTGCTCTCCTTTTCTAGAACATTCTCCACCCCCACACTCTTCCATGCCCCAGCTTTTTGAATGATCGATTCATTCTCACTTTTTTTTCTGCCAAAATACCACCTCTTCAGAGAGTCTACTACCATACCATTCATTCTCTTTCCTTTACTTTGCTGCTCATCTTCTTTATAGCACTTACCATTACCTGAAAGTGTCTGATTTATTTACCTTTTTTTTGGTCTCCCTCTCCTACTCATGATTGTAGACTGTAAATCCACGAGCACAGGAGGTCTGTTCCATTCACAACTGTTTCCCCAGTGCCTAGAACAATGCCTGGCACATAGCATGAGCTTGCTCATGATTGAATGAAAGCATATTCATGAACCACAGCCAAGAGACAATTCTGACAATCAGCAAATGGGACAGAGCTTTAAAAGACTGCCCTGCTAACACCAAAAATCTTCTATTTAATAAGCCCAGGATACAAAGACTGTGTGAGAATACAAAACACAAATAGCATATTTAGTCTCCAGACTCCAAGGGTTCCAAAATCGGTAATAATCTGGAAAGCAGCTATCACAGGGCTTAGATAGGGATGTTCATAAACTTCTCTTCTATCCTTGAGACCGTCAAAGGAAATGGCATTCTGGACACCCACCTAACCATTGTTATGGATGTCAAAATGAACACAAAACAAAATATAAAGCCAGGGATTGCTTTTCTAACACAGTTTATTTACCTATTTTTTCTCTTCCCAGAAAGAAAGATAAAATGAAACTATATAATTGAACATTCAAGGGAGTCTGTGGATTTGAGAAAGGCCATCGAATTCTAGAGATGAAAGAATTTTTTAAATAATGTGTGTTTTAGGACCAGAACTCTTTGTTCAAACAAGGTCTTAGGCAGAACATAAGAGAAAATATATGTAAAAAAAGGATGCAAGCAGAGGTGATCTGGTTAAAGTCAGAGAGCCCCCTCACCCTACCTGGACATTTCCCTGGGTTGCAGGCATAAGGAGCACAGAGTGAGACCTGCAGATGTGGCCTAAGAGCCTGTTATTTCACAGCCCATGAGAAGGAAAATGCCAGCCCATATCACAAGAGCAAATAATGAACTTTCAAAGCTAACACTCAAAGCTGAGCCTGCACATCTTTTCAACTAAATCATAACAACCTTTCAAAAGAACAGAATAATATACTTAAAGAGAGTTTGCTTGTCTGGGCTCACCAGGCTTCTTCTGAGTACAATTGCATCTTGTAAGAAACATTTTATCTTCTGTTAGTGATGGCACTGTATTCTTTGTATTCTTTCCAGTGTGGTTGGTCCTCTCAGTCAGACTCATCCTGGACCATACACCCTCTCTGTGCTTTTCTTCTCTAACTACTCACATTTTTCCATGAAGTCTGGGGTTAATGTTAGGCTTCTTTTCTAAATATGCCTTATTTAAAAAATTGCTATACAAAACTACTCCACGCCAAATATCTTGCAGGATTCAAATGTTCCCGAAAAGCAGTGAAGAGAGACATGACCCAGAGACTTACAAAGCTGTGACAAAAGCAGGCAGAGCTCAGCTGAATGCATTTCTTTCTATATGTTTTGACACCTCACACCTGGCACAGGAGGGAGGCAGTGCAGGAATTAGGGAAAACAAGGTAAGAATTGATGTCACAAGCTCTCCCAGCAATTATTGAAGTAGGTTACTCAACATGTTTATTCCTTCATTCATTCATCTAATACATATTTCCATGCTGACCAGGTACCATGCTAGGCTCTGAGGATACTAAGATAAGATTGTAACTCACAGCACTTACAGTCTGATAATAAACTAGCAATTACAGAATATAGTGATGCCACCGAAAGATGAGCAGAGAGGGCCATTGTGGTGGACTTTTACCTTGTTGATCCTCAAAACGTCTTGTTTTCTATACTAACACTCTTGTATAGGCCCTGCGCACACTGACATTGGCTAATGAGATAGTAGCAAGCATGATGCATGCAGAGGATTGAAAAGTGCTCACACATGAAAGCTTTCCCATCATGCAAAGTCCAAGTTAGTTGTACTGAGAAAGTGACGTGGAGAGAAAGAAAGCAAGGCTGGCAGGGGAGGATGGGGGAGGTGTTCTAGCCTTCCAGCCATCCTCGCCAAGGTTTCAGACACATGAATGTAGCCATCTTGAATGTTGTGGCCCCATCCACCACCTGAGTGCAACAGCATGAGCAACCCCCAGCAGGAGAATCACCCAGCTGAGTCCCAACCAACCCAAGACTCAGGAACAAATAAAATAATGGTTGCTTTAAGCTGCTAAGTTTTGGGATGGATTGTCACATAGCAATAAAAACACAACCATATATATTTCTAAAAAAGAACTTTTATTGAAATTAATGCCAAGTGGGGATTTTCCATTTTGATGGATTCATTTTTACAATATGATCTCCTTTTAAAATTATTTTCCAAATGATTACTGATATAGCATAATCTTTAGTTTGTCATATGCATGCATATTTACTCATACAAGGAAGAAAAATCAGTAGACTGTGGTCAAGAAAAGAAGGCAAAAACCAGAATTTATAGGAGAAAGAAGACAGAAAAACTGAAAGCAGTCAAGGAGAATGAATTTTGTTTGCACATTTTCTGGGTAAACTGATTGGTTCATGTCCAACAAAGAACTCAGTCTAAACAGTCTGCTCCTAGGAAGGCTAATGAGGGGTCCTCAAAGGACAGAATCTAACTGCCTATGGATTCTCCTCAAAACCTTGAGAGCTTCTCAGGGGGCTCACATGCCAGGCTGTCTCTGAGCATTGGTTGACAGTGTCCTGTCTTTAAGATCTTTATCACGGCCAATGTGCAACTGTGATGCACCATTTTCCTCATCACAGTTTTACATGCTGATTTTAATGTATCTAGCCACTTTAACCTTTTAATTAATCTTTTAGGTTTTCTCACTGTAAAATAAGATAATCTGTAAACAATAATTTAGTCTTTTCCCTTTTATTAATATTAATATATAACTGCTGACAAACCACAACTCATGTAGGATTAGAAACACAACAAGCACTCAGAGCACACATCCAGTTGGTGTGGCTGACCAAAGATCCTTCACTCAGAGGTATTCGATCAGTGTGGCTGAGGCAGCTCTAGTTTGGACCACAGACCACTGGCAGATGGCTCATTTGGAGTTAATTCTCATTATAAATTTTTTTCTGAAATCATCTGAATCCATGGAAAGATCTATCTTCAAATCTAGACAGTAACAACTCTTGCCTAGATATTCAGCAGATGGTTAATTCTTACGACAGTAGCACTCCACAATCACTAAGCTCTATGGGATGCTAAGTTTATTTCCTGTAAAATCAAAGTGAAACAAGTGCTATTTGGCTGAAAATGGTGTAATAAGATCCAACAAAATCGAGTTGCCTTTTGTTTCCTCTGGGGTTTCTTTTTAGAGCTAAATTGGAGCACTCCATAAACGTTAAGATGTAATGTACTAACTCATTTATTGCACTCTGCTTTCCATCTCTGACAGGTGCATACACACACACACACACACCCCACCACCACTACCACCACCACCACCATTACCATCCCACTGCCACACCAGCTGCCCTACACTATAGACCACACAGTCCTTGTATGGGAAATAGGTTTGCACTATGTAAATGTTCACCCAAGGATCTACCATGGAGCTCTAGCAATGCTCTATTCAGCCTAGGAAATTTGCTGTGGTGAGAGGCTAAGAGTTGGAGTTTTCTGTGGAAGATAAAAGCTGCTTCCTTTATTTGAAGAAAATTAAAGTTTATTCCACAGATCAGTGGTAAACTCTCCAGGGCAAGCCCTTTTCTTCCTCCAAACTTCAATACATATTTCTACAAGTCAGGGGAATATGAATCTTCTTCCTTGGGCCAGCTAAGTGGATATCCTGTGGCAAGTTATTTGGAAACAACAAAACAGGCAATCACCTGCTTAAGTGGTACAATCAGAAAGGCCAAGAGAGACTTCTGACCTTTCCTGAATACCTTAATAATTGAAACTTACATTGATACCATTCTGTTTGCAAAAAGACAGAAATTCCCTATTTTCAAGGCTCTTATGTGGTTCTGAACCTTTCCTTTGGGGAACTAGTGTCAACTACTGTCACATTATATTAAAGACCTGACAAAAAAGAGACATAGGATTGATGTTTTTAACGGAGCAGAAGTTGAAAGCTACTGGGCCAGTACCTAGGGGACTTTAGACACTGAGTGGCTAAAAAATTAGATATATTGTGGTGCAGAGAGATGAAGGAAGGAAGAGAATCAAAGAAAGAAGAAGCAATGACAACCAAAGGCAAAGTTTGCCTTTTTCTAGCTCCTAATCTTGATTCTAACAGCTATCTCGTATTAAGCACTATGAACGAGATGTGTGAAGGTCTTTGCCTGTGTTCATTCATTACACTTTTACATTTCTGTTTACAGGGAGCAGAGGGGTTTAGGGCCCTGGCTCCAGGGGTTTCTCCCTAGTAGGGGATGAGATCATCCCATGTCATGTGAGCTTGTCAGGAACTTGGCATAGACCCCGAGGTTCTACTCAGGTTCCCAAGAATGAACATTCTGGACATTCAGTAAAGAGTTGTTAATATCCCTGCCTGGATCCCTTTCTTTATATTTTGAGAACATTAAGAGAGGGAAGGCTACTGACACTTGGAATGAATAATTACAGGAAAGAAAACAGTCTTGAGGAACAATTTCAGGAAGATGTGAGAAGATGAAGAGAGGACCACAGAATGTGTTCCTGGTCGTGGTAACCAAAAACCACCAGGATGGACTTGAGGTTCCTAGAAATCAATGGGGGAAGGAAATCCTAGGGGAAAGATTGGTCTTCTTGTCAATCTAGAGGGTTTTTTTTTTTTTCTATTTATTATGGTTTCAACACTAAAATAAATATGAACTTATTTCTGTGCCTCAAACTGGTGATTTGAAATATGTTTATTGGAAATATTTAAAAAATCTATATTTTTACTTTAGGACAGATAATTGTATTTTACTTCAATGTTCTAGTTTGTATTTAGCTTAAAGGACATCCATGAAATACCTGTTTTTTATAAGAGCTTCCGAGTTGAAAGGGGAAAGGAAGATTGTTTAGGCTGAGAGAGTTCTGACTGGGTTTGCTTTGCTCTCGTCGGGGGCGCTGGGGTGATTAGCATCACGCAGGGCATGCGATTCTAACACCCTCTTCTGTGGTGGGGGTGAGAAGGCACCGGTGCCACTAGTCCCTGACCTCTCCCTCAGACAAGTTGCAAATGAAAACTGAGGGGGTGGAGTAGCTATGGAAACCAGGAGGGAAGGATTTTTTTGTTTAAATGCATATGAATTAGAACAAAATGACTGGCATCCCTTTTTCTTTTTCCATCTGTGACAAAAATTCTGTGTCCTGGTTTCTACCTTCACTTAAGAGTAAATTATGGGGGAAAGAACATCATGAAGACCTGCTATTGGCACAGTGTCATTTCCTCTTTCTATGTTTCTGTGGATTAATTTTAAAGCCATTTGATATAATTAATCATATAAGCCAGTCCCACTTTCCCTGCAAATGTCTACCTTCATGCAGGTGATTTTGTAGAAAGGAGCTTCTCCAATAAAGAAGAGCTTCTCTTTCAATTCCATGGACATCGGAAAGAGTCCCTTTCAAAATAAGGAGGCTCAGGTCTGGAGAGACAAAGGCCTCTACTTTCTCAAAGGCCTCTTGGACCAAGTCTAGTTATGAGTCTTCAGTACCATGTTTGTCTCTACGGCACAGCATTTGAGATTTTCATGAGGCTAGCTGACCTCAATCTGTTTCCTTTTTATATTAACACTTTTGGCCCCGGTGGGACATACCCATTTTATGAGTTACTGACGTTTATAACCTGCTTCATTTTAGCATAAACTTTCTGCCTTTTGTTCTTTTGTGGGCAACATATTAGTTCTTGGATTCTGAGTTTTTAAATGGTATAATTTTTGTTTGGCTCCAGGCAACAGTAGTTCTACTTTGTGTCTGAGCCTCCCATCATCATCTGTCACTGTGCCCACTTGTTCTATTAAAGTATCATCAGGAAGGCACACAATTGATCCAGGGTAAAACATTCTGCTCCAGCAGTGAATGAATCATTCAACGTTGTGTGTCCACTGGGAGTAAAAAAAAAAAAAAACTTCATGCAGCATATTCATTTCCACAATCTTTATGTATTACCTGAAGACATAGTTATTAATTCACTGTCTCCAGAGATATTCCCAATCCATTTCAAAGCCTGCAGTCCTGATTATTGTAGAAATTATTACACTCATTTCGTTTCACTCTGCTCTACCTTCTAAATCTGAACATGTCCTGTTCTATTGATACTTTCTCCTGTCAATAGTCATGCTAATGATGGAAGAACCTTGGCCAATATGATTAGAGTCTGAAAGAATCTCCTGGGTGATGTAAAACGAGCTCATAGGCAGAGGGGAGAACTTCCTCCTCTAACACACAGGCTGGAGTCTGACTCACTACAAAAAAAGAAAAAGAGAGCAACATGGTTCCATTGTCTCTTTGGATCTCATGAGTTGAAAGCTGAGGCTGTACTCCCCAAGAAGCATGAGTATTTCATTTCTGAGTAGGTGACTGGAGAAAGATGAAATCAACTTAATTTGAAGAACATTAAAAAATATGTTTTCATGCTTTGGAAAAGTTTCAGTGTATCAGGTGAAATATTTGGAAATAAAAATTGTTGTAGATTTTGTACCATTGTTGACCTGGAAGAGCAGTTCACATTTAATTAATGTTCTAAGGTAACACTGCGTCATATTTGTAGGACTACAAGTAACAATTCACAGAATGAATTAATCATTGAATCCTGCTATGTTCTGAATATTTGTGCTCCACAAAACTCATATGTTGAAAACCAAATCACCAATGTGATGGTATTAGGAAGCAGGGCCTTTTAGAGGCAACCAGATCATGAGGGCAGAGCTAATGGCACTAATGGGATGAGTGTCCTTATAAAAGAGACCCCAGGCCAGATGTGGTGGCTCATGCCTGTAATTCTAGCACTTTGGAAGGCCAAGGCAGGTGGATCACGAGGTCAGGAGTTCGAGACCAGCATGGCCAAAATAGTGAAAAACTGTCTCTACTAAAAGTACAAAAAATTAGCCAGATGTGGTGGTGTGCGCCTGTAATCCCAGCTACTTGGGAGGCTGAGGCAGAATTGCTTGAACCCGGGAGGCAGAGGTTGCAGTGAGCCAAGATCATGCCATTGCACTCCCGCCAAGGTGACAGTGCGAGACTCCATCTCAAAAAAAAAATTAATACATAAAAATAAAAATAAAAAGAGACCCCAGAAAGACCCTCGCCCCCTCCACCATGGGAGGACACAGCAAGAAGATGCCATTTACATGCCGGAAAGTGGGCTCTTTCCAGACAGCAAATGTGTCTTGATCTTAGACTTGCCAGCCTTCAGAAATGTGAGAAAGAAATCTCTGTTGTTCATAAGCCACCCACTCAGTTTATAGATTTTGTTATGCAGCCTGAACAGGTTAAGACAGATCCCTCAATCTTTTATTCAAGAGCAACAGGGACAGTGGCCATGACTACAGATGGGAGTCAAATATATCTGGGCTTTATGCAAGCTTAAACATGCACTACATAATTGACACTGGACAAGTTACCCCACTGTTCTTGCTCTCAACTTTATAATCTTGGGAATGAAGATGGTAATAATATCTATTTCACTGGGGTATCATAAACAACAGTGCCCGGTACACTGGGGTGTTACATAAATCAGTGCTCAACAGTAGCTGTTATTTTGCTCTAGGATATTATTGAAGCATATAAAGCCTTATCTTTCCGACAGACTCCGGGCTGTCAAATGCCCTCTGCAATGTTTCTTCAAATTCCTAGAGGATGTAATTTTCATGACCCTGGTTTAGACAGAGGCTATCTTTCCTACACTCCTTAGAAGATAATGTATTTCAAAATAAAGATCTGAAAGATCTCATTGCTACTAAATACAGAATACTGCATTATCCATAATATTGAACTTAAATTTGCCTTTGTGATTTTAAAATCTACTTTTAAAATTCTTATACTATATTCAATTGTTGACATTTCCAGGTCTCTATTTTGTGGAGTTAAGACAGCATTAAATACAAAATGAAGAAAATGAAAGACAGATCTCTAGTGCATATACCAGCTTACAGTTTTGCAAATGCAATGCCACGAAATGTGTCCCTGATGTCACAAGAGCTTGTAAGCCAGCTGGGGACCCAGACACATCAGAGGTGACATCTCAAGGCAGGGGGAGGGTACCAGAGGCAGCCATGGCAGAGCATGGGAAGAATCCCTTGGGGAGCCATGTCCAGTCTTGCAGATGCTAATTAATCTTGTCATAATGTTGTGCCATTCCTCCTCCTTGGTAGCTCTGTCAGAGCATTCTGAACGATCACAGTAAGAGAAATGCAATGACAGCCATGCTTCATCTCCAGCTGTTTCCTGAGTAGGTGACAGGTATTCACGAAGTGTTCCTCACAGTCCTGATGAGACTAAGGAGCAGAGTCCACTCCTCAAAACATCCTGGAATGTTGACATGTTCTGACGGTGTCAGTGATCTGCCAGGATTTGGGTATTTTATCCAGTGATGGATTAGAGGGCATGAAGCTGTGGGTTTTGGAGCTAGACTCACCATCTTTAGGGCTCAAGGGTATTATACTCTAAGACTAAAATTCACTGAGGGTAAGCACCTCCCTCCATGTTTTAAATTTCTTCCTATCGCTGCATAAGGCCAGTCTCAGTGTCCTGCATATAGTAGGTGCTCATTATATTTACTATTGATTATATTTACCAAAATATCTTATGGATTCCTCATTATTTAATTTCATGGAGTCTTTACATTATCCATGGAACCGTGTACCTCTTGAATCTCATCTTATCCATCAGGACCTCTCTGAGTGTCCCAGTTCATAGTAAGCTTCTTTTCCTCGGAATGTACCATCCTTCTGACACTAAAGAGAACATGCCCACAACACCGGGCGCGGTGGCTCACACCTGTAATCCCAGCACTTTGGGACGCCGAGGTGGGCGGATCACGAGATCAGGGGATCGAGACCATCCTGGCTAACATGGTGAAACCCCATCTCTATAAAAATACAAAAATTAGCCGGGCATAGTGTCGGGTGCCTGTAGTCCCAGCTACTCGGGGGGCTGAGGCAGGAGAATGGTGTGAACCCAGGAGGCGGAGCTTGCAGTGAGCGGAGATTGTGCCACTGCACTCCATCCTGGGTCACAGAGCGAGACTCAGTCTCAAAATAAACAATTAAAAAAAAAAAAGAGAGAGAATATGCCCACAACTTGCAAAGTACCTCTCTTACAACGGACTCAGTGTGCCACATGATTACATGGGGTTGTACTGGTTTCTTTCCTTCATTCTGTGTTTTCAAATTATGCTCTTTAGGGACCTGAGAGAAGGAAAACAGGCTCAGTGCCAACTCACACGACTCTTAAAGGCAGCTCTCTTTACACAGAGATCTTGCCAAAGTTTCAAGTTTATGGCATAAAAGGACCCAAGGTGCTTTGTCCGCCTCAATTTCTGCCTGAGGAATGGTAGTCAGTAGGGGTGTTCATTTTTATGTTTCTCTGGTCAACCGGGAAACAGTTACCCAATTATAAGGCAGCTGTCCCCTGTCATTTGACATACTGACTTACAGTGATGTCACACAGTCAAGGACACAACACGTAGCTAGGATGGACCTAAGGGTCTCTGGTATGCCTACAATGCCAGGCATTTGTGAGGTTTGTTTTGGGGTCAACATCTAGTTCAAGATTCATATGTATATTTTAATGAAGACTTTTCTTCCTTTTTTTCACACCTTTCTCCCTTCACTAAGTTGGGCGCTGGATGTTAGTAATACTAAGAGACATCAGACATTATCTCTCCCTTCAGATCATGACTCAGTGGAAGATTTAGATACATAAACAGAAAGTGACACATTGGAGTATGCACTATGAACTATGAGAGCACAAATGAGAAACATGTTTTGTAAGAAATGCAAAGAGGAAAAACTACATGGATATGAGATATTTAAGCTGGACCCTCAAAGATGACAAGCACATCACCAAGTCTTGATGATCTTAGCTCCTAAATCCATCTCTCATCTCTCTGCCTTTTTCCATCTCTGCTGCTAGACCTTCATCAGAGCTGACAACATGTCTAGCCTGCACTATTGCAAGAACTTCTTGGTCTATGGTAGTGTGGCCAACTGAAGAAGCCGGCTTAGTTTCTCCAGTCAGGTGCTCACACTAAGAAAGGTTGGATGGAGGTTATAAAGTGGCTGTGAATGAGAATTCGGTCTGGGCTCTACCAAGCAGAGAAGCCATGCAGAGATAAGCTTGAAAGGCATGAAACCATGTTAAGCAGAAAAATAAAAATTCATAACTGGATGGGTGTGGCATTATATAGTGTTCTGTGGAGTACCATGATCCTTCTTCATGAAACAACCTCAAGGCAGACATCTGGCGATTTTTTCCATTGCCCCCAGGGCAGAGAGTAACAGAAAGGATGGAGATGTGCAAAGAAGAAGTAAAAAGAATCAGAAGTAGAAGAGAAGAGAAGAGAACAAAAAGGGAAACGGGGAATAGAAGAGGTCTTCCCACCCCACCACCACCAACCTTGCAAAAAGTAACCTCACAGGTGTTTCTCTCAACTGGGACTCCCTTAGAAATGGTAGAACATTTAGTTCTCTATATTATATCAAAATAATCTTCTCCATTGGCCTTTCATATTGCCTAAAAACACTTTTTTTGCTTATTGAAAAAAGTCCTTTTATAATATTATTAAATAATATTAATTTATTTGCATTTTAATGCAAATACTCCTAGGAGAGGTAAATCATAGAAGCTAATATTTTGACATTTTGTGGACATTTATAGAGAGCTAATAATGGTCCACACCTCAAAATGAAAAAAGGACAGATGTGTGTGTGTGCGTGTGTATGTGTGTGTGTGTGTGTGTTGGTGGGGGTGACAAAAACTCTTCAGAACAAACACCAAAGAAGAAGGTACAAAGTGGGAGAATATCAAAAGTGAGACGCAACATCTCAATTGGGGGACCTGGAATGTAGAGAGACAGCTGACTCCCATCATCTAGGCCGCCAACATTTTCATTTCAACCTTGTCAGTCACTTTCTATCTGCTATTATTATATCCACACCTGCCGCTCTAAATCATTCTCCACGCAGCAAACCAGAGCTTCAAAATACATAAAGCAAAAACTGTTAGAACTGAAAGGAGAAATAGATATAACTGCAATTATAGTTGGAGACATCAATAACGTCTTTAAACAATTGATAGAACAACTAGCCAGAAAATCAGCAAGGATATAGAAGAACCTAGCAACATCATCAAATAACAGGAATGAATTGACATTTATAGAACACTCCAACCAACAACAGAAGAATACACAGGCCAGTTGCAGTGGCTCACTCCTGTAATTTCAGCTCTTTGGGAGGACGAGGCAGGTGGATCACCTGAGATAATGAGTTCAAGACCAGCCTGGCCAACATGGCAAAACCCTATCTCTACTAAAAATACAAAAATTAGCCAGGTGTGGTGGTGCGTGCCTGTAATCCCAGCTACTTGGGAGGTCAAGGCAGGAGAATTGCTTGGACCTGAGAGGCAGAAGTTGTAGTGAGGTGAGATTGTGTCACTGCACTGCAGCTTTGGTGACAGAATAAGATTCTCTCAAAAAAAAAAAAAAAAGAAGAAGAAGAAGGAGAAGAAGAATACACAGAAGAGATAAATATGTATACATATTTATATATATTATATGTATACATATATTATATATATATATATACATGCACACACATTCATATAAGGAAGCCATATACTGAATGATAAAATAAACCTCAACAACTTTAAAAGAATTAAAATGATACAGAGTATGTTTTTTGACCACATGGATTTCAAGCTAGAAATCAGTAACAAAAGGATAACATGAAAATCTCCAAACACATGGAAACCAAATATAAATAGCTCATGCTAGTCTCAAGAAAATTTGAAAAATATAGTGAACTAAACAAAAATGAAGATACAACATATTAAAATTTTTGGTATGCAGCTAAAGCAGTGCTGAGGAAAAACCTTACAGCTCAAGACCCAGAGGTGAAAGTCTTGAATTAATAATCTAAGCTCTCACTTCAAGAAAACAGAAAAAGAACAGCAAAAATCAGGCATACCTCATATTATTGTGCTGTGCTTTCTTGTGAGTCACAGATACTGTGCTCTTTACAAATTGAAGGTCGATAGCAGCTCTAAGTTGAGCAAGTCTACTGGTACCATTTTTCCAACAGCAGGTGGAAAAATTATGTCTATGTGTCACATTTTAGTAGTTCTCACAATATTTTAAACTTTTAAATTATTTTTATATCTGTTATGATGATTAGTGATCTTTGATATTACTATTGTAATTGCTTTTGGGATGCTGCAAACAGCACCCACATAAGACAGCATGTGTCCTCACAGCTCCACTGACCAGCTATTTGCTGTCTCTCTCTCTCTCTCCCCTCAGGCCTCCTTATTTTTTGAGACACAATTATATTGAAATTAGGTCAACTAATAACCCTACAGTGGCCTCTAAGTGTTCAAGTGACAGGAATAGCTGCATGTCTCTCACATTAAATCAAAAGCTAGGAAAAATTAAGCTTAGAGAGGAAGGCAGGTAGAAAGCCAAGATAGGCCAAAAGCTAGACTCTGGTACCAATTAGTTGGCCAAGTTGAGAATGCAAAGGAAAAGTTTTTGAAGGCAATTAAAAGTTCTATGCCAGTGAACACACAAATAATAAGAAAGTGTAAAAAGCCTCATTGCTAATATGGAGAAAGTTTTAGTGGGCTAGACAGAAAATCAAACCAACCACAACATTTCCCTAAGCCATAGCCTAATTTAGAGCAAGGATGTACAAGGAGGTTAATGCTGTTTTCATGCCTGCTAACACAGCATTCATTCTGCAACCCATAGGCCAAGGAGTAATTTCAACTTTTTAGTCTTATTACTTGAGAAATAAATTCTGTAAGACTATAGTTGCCATAGATAGTGCTGGGCAAAATACATTGAAAACCTTCTGGAAAGCATTCATCATTCTAAATGCCATTAAGGACGCTCATGACTCATGGGAGGAGGTCAAAATAGCAGCCTTAACAGGAGGATTATTTTGAGATGTTATAAAATGAAATAATCCTTAAGGATTATTTTGAGATGTTAAAGACTTCAGTGTAAGAAATAATTGCTAATATTGTGGAAATAGCAAGAGAACTAGAATTAGAAGCCTGAATATGTGACTGCATTGTTGCAATCTCATCAAAAAACTTGAACTGATGAGGAGTTGCTTCTTATGGATGGGCAAAAAAAGTGGTTTCTTGATATGGAATCTACTCCTGGTGAAGATGCTGTAAATGTTGTTGAAACGACAATAAAGGATTTAGAATATTACATAAACTTAGTTGATAAAGCAGTGGCAGGGTTTGAGAAGATTGACTCTAATTTCGAAAGAAGTTCTACTGTGATTAAAATGCTATCATACAGCATCACATGCTACAGAGAAATCTTTTGTGAAGAGTCAATTGATGAGGCAAACCTCATTGTCTTATTTTAAGAAATTGCAGAGAGGCTTAAAAATGGCTGACTAGAGGCATCTGGTACTTGCCTCCTCCACAAAACAGCACTGAAATAGCAAGCAGATAATCACACTTGTAATAGACCTTCTAAGACAGAACACTGGAATTCAACAGAGAAGTGGCAGGAAACACCTAAAGTGAGGAGGGAGGGGAAAGTGAGGCGGCCTGCTCAGCCAGGATCAGTTGGGAGTCCAGAGAGCCTTCCCAGCAGGGGAAAGAGCAAGTGGGAGATCCCCAGTGGTGCACATTTCCACCACAGAGCCCTTAAATCCTAGCCATGGAAGAGTCTCTTGACCCTCATCTACCCTGAGAATAAAATAGTAAGTTGCAGAGACCATGTCATGGCATTACTTGGCGAGGGAGTTCACCCTGGGTTCCATACTCGCTATGTGGTAGAAATAGCAAGATATATGGAATTAGAAGTGGAACCTAAATATGTGACTGATTTGCTGCAGTCTCACCGAAAATCTTGAACAGATGAGGGACGGTTTCTCATGAATGAGCAAAGAAAGTGGTTTCCTGACACAGAATGTACTGAAGTGCACATTCAGTGCATGCAGTGAAGATACTGTGAATATTGTTGAAATGACAACAAAGGATTTAGAATGCTACATAAAGCAGTGCCTCTCAACTCCCTTGGGCACTGAGAATAAAATAGGGAGTTGCAGAGACAATACAGTGGCACTGCTCCAGACTGGGGGCTCACACTGGTCCTAAGCAACTACAGCACAATGTCATTTTGAACACCCAATCCCCAACACACTACATCCTGCTCTGGGGCTCAACAGGCCCTGCATCTCCACATCCCTGGAGTCCCATTGACATTCCCTGTCCACAGTCATCACCACTGCTGGCTGCTGCCACTGGAGCTGAAGTACAAACCACTGGCAGCAACTCTGCTGCCACCATAGCAGGGCAGCCCCACATTTAAAAGATATTCCACCTACAACTGCCACCTGAAGCCCAAGTGTGTGCACCCTAGCTGCCTGCCTGTGGCTATTGTAACAGAAAGCAACATTGCCCTTCCCAAGCATAGTTGTTGTCATGCATCAATGGAGGCTGAGGGCAGGCACACCCAGTCTGGCTCCACCCCTGCTAGTGTCCAAGCATGCTGTTCAGGGATCTGGGGATCACCCAGCCCCAACCACCACTACTGGTATCTGAGCACTCCTTCTAGGATCCTGATGTCACGGCCAACCAACCTGTCATTACCACCATAGCCGGCACCCACATGCATGCACTACTTGCAGGACTGGGGAATGGCCTACCTAGCCAGTTGTAGTTACCACCAACACCACCACAGATCATTTGAGTGCCAAAGGGTCATCCCACCACTGCTAGTGATATCGCCCATGCCCACTGCCTAGGGACCTGAGAACCAACCCACATGCTTGGCCCACCACTGCCATCCCTGGCACTCAAACAACCTAGAGGCCCAAGAATAAGGTTGCTTGGCCCCACTAACATTGATGCCAGCATACACCACCCTGAGGTCCAAGGCCAGGCACGATTGGTCCACCACTGCCACTACTGGGGCACAAGAACTGGCTTACTTGGAATGCTTGTCTCCAATAAAACTTTACCATAGCCTCCATTAACAACTACACCCTAAGCCACTGATGGAACCACAGACACCACGGCTGCTGTTTACAGCTGAAGAAATTATACAGGGACTATACTAGTTCACACACCCAAAATCAAAGCCAAGGTGCCCTCCCCAACCAACACCATGGTTATATCTTCAGGAAAAATCCTCCCCTAGAAAAGCAAATCCAAAATAGGAAGAATAGGTTGTTACACCAGATGCTCAGATACCAATGTAAGGAAACAAGAAACATGAAAAAGCAAGAAAATATGACACCTGCAAAGAAACACAATAATTCTCCAGCAACAGATTCCAATGAAATTTATGAAATTTCATAAAATCCTAGAAAAAAATTCAAAATATTGACATGAAAGAATTCAGTGGGATATAAGATAATACAGATAAACAATACAAAGAAATCAGAAAAAAAATTCAGGAAGTGAATGAGAAATTTACCAAAGGGACCAAACAGAAATACTAGAACCAAACAGAAATACTAGAACTGAAGGATTCAATAAATGAAATAAAAAATACATTTAAAGTCTACAACAATGGACTAGATCAACCAGAAGAAAGAATTTGAAAAGTTAAAGATAAGGCCTTTGAAATAACCCAGTCAGACAAAAATAAAAAAAAAGAAAAAGAAAAAGAATGAGCAAAGCCTATGTGCCATATGGGACACCATAAAGCAATCACATATTTGAATTTTTAGTGTCCCAGAAGGCAAGAAAAAATGAAAGGGATAGAACATCTATTTAACAAAATAATAGCTGAAAACTTCCAAAGTCTAGCAAGAGATATCGATATCCAGATACAGGAAGTTCATATGTTCCCAACTAGTTACATTCAATAAGGTCTTCTCCACAGCACATTATTGTCAAACTGTCAAAAGTCAAAGGCTAAAAAAAATTCTAAAAACAGTAAGAGAGAAGCATCTAGTCAATTATAAGGCAGCTCTGATCAGAATGACAGATTTATTTAAAAAAATTTTTTTATTATTATTATTTTGAAATGAAGTTTCACTGTTGTCCTCCAGGCTGGAGTGCAATGGCACAATCTTGGCTCACTGCAACCTCCATCTCCCAGCTTCAAGCAATTCTCCTGCCTCAGCCTCCCGAGTAGCTGGGACTACAGGTGCGTGCCACTACGCCCGGCTAATTTTTGTATTTTTAGTGGAGATGGGGATTCACCATGTTGGCCGGGCTTATCTCAAACTCCTGACCTCAGGTGCTCTGCACACCTTGGCCTCCCAAAGTGCTGGGATTACAGGCATGAGCCACTGTGCCCAGCCTAACAGCAGATTTCTTAGCAAGAAGCCTTACAGTCCAGGAGAGAGTGGGATATTATATTCAAAGTGCTGAAAGAAAAAAAAAAATCAGTCAAGGATACTATACCCAGAAAAGTTATTCTTCATGGATGAAGGAAAAATAAAGTCTTTCCTAGACAATCAAAAGCTGGAAAAACTCATCACCACTAGACCAGCTCTACAAGAAATGCTTAAGGGAGTCCTATACCTGGAAGTGAAAGGATGATATCCACCATCATGAAAACACACAAAAGTATTAAACCCATCAGTAGAGCAAACACACAAATAAGGAAGACAAAGGACTCAAACAGTATACTATAGAAAACCACAAAGCCACAATATACAATGGGAGAAAGAAAAAAACAAAGAATATGCAAAAACCCCAGAAATCAATAAATAAAGTGACAAGAATAAGTGCATACATATCAATAATAACCTTGAGTATAATGTTCCCATTTAAAAGATAGAGGTGGGCTAAATGGATTAAGAAAAAAATGGAAACCAAAAAAGTGGAGGAGTAGCAATGCTTACATAAAACCAACTTTAAGTCAAAAAACAGTAGAAAGAGACATAGAAGATCATTATATAATGATAAAAGGGTCAATTCAGCAAAAGTAATTAACAATTTTAAACATATATTAACCCAACCACAGAGCAACTAGATACACAAAGCAAATATTGTTAGATCCAAAGGAAGATATAGACTCCAATAAAATAATGGTTAAGGACTTCAACATCCTACTCTCAGCATTAAACTGATCATCTCTACAGAAAATTAGCTAAGATATATTGGATTCAATCCAAACTTTAGATCAAATGGACATAATAGACGTTTACAGATAATTTCATCTAACAGTTACAGAATACACATTCTTCTCATCAGCATAAAGAACATTCTCCAGGATAAACAATATATTAGGACACAAAATAAATCTCATTAAATTTGTAAAAATCAAAATCGTATCAAGCATCTTCTTAGACTACAATGGAATAAAAGTAGAAATCAATTACAAGAGGAACTTTGGAAACTGTATAAATACAGTAAACAGAATACTCTTGAATGACCACTGGGTCAAGGAAGAAATTAAGGAGGAAATGGAAACATTTCTTGAAAAAAAATAATTGAAACCCAACATACCAAAACCTACGTGATACAACAAAAGCAGTGCTAAGAGGGAAGTTTGTAGCAATAAACATCCACATTAAAAAAGTAGAAAGACTTCAAATACACAATCTAATGACACATCTCAAGGAATTAAAAAGCAAGAACAAGCCAAACCAATTAGTAGAAGAAAATAAATAATAAAGAGCAGGGCAGAACTAAACTGAATTGAGAGTAAAAAACAAATTACAAAAAATCAACTAAATCAAAAGTTGGTTTTTTGAAAAGATAAATAAAACTGATAAAACACTACCTAGACTGATCAAGTAAAGAGAGAAAATGCAAATAAGCAAAATTAGAAATTAAAAAGGAGACATTATAACTGATACTGCAGAAATACAAAAGATCATCAGATACTATCATGAACAACTATATAGTGAGAAACTAGAAAACCTTGAGAAAATAGGTAAGTTCCTAAATACATATAACCTACTTAGATTGAATCAGAAAAAAATGGAAAATATAAACAGACCAATAATGAGTAATAAAATTGAATCAGTAATAAAGTCTCTCAACAAGAAAAAAAGTCCAGAACCTGCCAGATTTTACCAAAGTTCCAAAGGAACTAACACTAATTCCCAAACTATCAACAACTGAGGATGAGAGAATTCTCCCTAACCCATTTTATGAGGTCAGCCTTACCCTAATACCAAAACCAAGCAAGGACACAACAAAAAAAGAAAATTACAGGCCAGTATCTCCAATAAACATAGAGAAAAAAATCCTCAACAAAATACTACCCCACCAAATCCAACAGCATATCAAAAAAATAATACATCATGATTAACTGCGATTTGTCCCAGGTATGCACGGATGGCTCAACATATGCAAATTAATAAGTGTGATATATCACATTGACATAATGAAGGACAAAAACCATGTGATTATCTCAATAGATGCAAAGTAGCATTTGATAAAATTCAACATTTCTTAATGATAAAAACTCTCAACTAACTAGGAGCAGAAGGAACATGTCTCAACATAATAAAGGTTATATGTGACAAACCGAAAGCTAACATCACACTAAATGGGAAAAACCTGAAAGCCTTTCATCTAAGAACTGAAACAAGACGAGCATGTCCGCTTTCACCACTCCTATTCGATATAGTACTGGAAGTCCTAGCCAGAGTAACCAGTCAAGAGAAAGGAATAAAAAGCATGCAAATTGGGAAAAAGGAAGTCAAATTGCCCCATTTTGCAGATGATATGATCTTATATCTGGAAAAACCTAAAGACTCCACCAAAAAACCCTGACATCTGATGAATAAATTCAATATTCAGTAAAGCTTCAGGATACAAAACCAACAACAATAAAAAATCAGTAGCATTTCTATACACCAATAGTGAACTAACTGAGAAAGAAATTAAGAAGGCAATCCCACTTACAATAGCTACAAAAAAAAAAAAAAAAGAAAGAAAGAAAACCCAAAATACCTAGGAATAAATTTAACCAAGAAGATGAAAAACTTCTGCAAGAAAAACTATAAAGCACTGGTGAAAGAAATTGAAGAGGACAACAAATGATAAAAACATCCCATGCTCATGGATCAGAATTAATATTGTTAAAATGATCTTATTTAAAGCAATCTACACATTTAATGCAATACACATCAAAATACCTATGTCATTTTTTACAGAAATAGAAAAAAATTCACCTAAAATTTGTATGGTGTTTTTTGTTTGTTTGTTTGTTTGTTTTTAAAAAAAGCCCAACAACCAAAACAATCCTGAGCAAAAAGAATAAAGCTAGAAGCATCACATTACCTGACTTCAAAATATGTTACAAGGCTATAGTAACCAAAACGTCAAGGTATTGATATAAAAATAGATGCACAGATGAATGGAACAGAATGAAGAACCCAGACATAAATCCACATATTTATAGTCAATTGATTTTTTACAAAGGCACCAAGAATACACCCTGGGGAAAGACCATCTTCTTCAATAAATGGTGCTGGGAAAATCGAATAGCCATATGCAGAAGAATAAAACTGGACCCCGTCTCTCACCATATGCATAAATCAACTCAAAATAAAGACTTAAATTTAAGACCCGAAACTATAAAACTACTAGAAGAAAGCATAGGGGAAATGCTTCAGGACATTGGCCTAGGCAAAGATTTTTAGCTAAGACCTCAAAAGCACAGGCAACTAAAATGAAAACAGACAAATGGGACTACATCAAACTAAAAACCTCTGCACAGCAAAGGAAACAACAGAGGGAAAAGGCAGCCTGTTGAATAGGAGATAATATTTATAAACTATTCATTCAATAAAGGACTAATATCAAGACCAGACTGGCCAACATGGTGAAACCCCATCTCTATTAAAAATACAAAAATTTGGTCAGGCATGATGGTGGGCTCCTGTAATCCCAGCTACCTGGGGGGCTAAGGCAGGAGAATTGCTTGAATTTGGGAGGCGGAGGTTGCAGTGAGCTAAGATCATGCCATTGCACTCCAGCCTGGCAACAGGAGTGAAACTCCATTTAAAAAATAAAAATAAAAAAAATAAAGGACGAATATCCAGAATATGCAAAGAACCCAAACAACTCAATAAGAAAAAATAATAATAATCCCATTAAAAAGTAGACAAAGAACATGAATAGATTTTTTTCAAAAGGAGACATAGAAATGGTCAACAGATATATGAAAATATGCCCAATATCTCTAATCATCAGAAATGCAAATCAAAGCCACAATGAGATATCCTCTTACCCCAGTTAGAATGGTTATTATAAAAAAGATGAAAACCCCAGATGCTGGTGAAGATGTGGAGAAATGAGAACTATTATATACTTTTAGTGGGAACGTTAGTACAACCACTGTAAAAAACAATATGGAGATTTCTCAAAAACTAAAAATAGAACTACCATATGACTCAACAATGCTACTACTGGGTATTTATTCAAAGGAAAGAAAATCAGAATATCACAGGGACACCTGTACTCCATGTTTATTGCAGCACAATTTATAATAGCAAATATATGGAATAAACCTGTGTCCGTCAATGGACAAATGGATAAAGAAAATGTGATATATATACACAGTGCAATACTATTTGGCCATAAAATGGAATAAAATCATGTCATTTATGGCAACAAAGATGTAACTAGAGTTCACTATGTTAAGTGAAATAAACCAGGCCCAGAAAGACAAAGAGTACACATTCTCATTCATATGTAGGAGCTAAAAATGTTGATCTCATTGAGGTAGAGAGTGGAATGATAAATATCAGAGGCTGGGAAGGGTGTATGGCTGAAGAGGGGGATGAAGAGAGGTTGGTTAATGGGTACAAACATTAGTTAGATAGATGGAATAAGTTCTAATGCTCATTAGAAAAGCAGCTTGACTATAGTTAACACAACGTATACTGTATGTTTAAAAATAGCTAGAAGAGAGGATTTGAAATGTTACCAACACATAGAAATATTAAGTAATTGAGGTGACACCTTAAGTACCCTGACTTGATCATTACACATTCTATGCATGTAAAAAAAATCACATATACCCCATAAATATCTATAATATCATACTTCATTAAAGATAAATAAATTATTATTATGTATTAGGACAGAAAAAAATTGCCACAGACACCCCAACCTTCAGCAACCACCACCCTGATCAGTTAGCAGACATAAACATTGAAGCAAGACTGTCCACAAGCAAAAAGATACAACTTACTGAAGGCTCAGATGATTGTTAGTATTTTTTAGCAATAAAATATTTTAAATAAAGATATGTACATTTTTCAGACATAATACTATTGCACACTTAAGAAACTACATTATGTGTAAACATAGCTAGTATATGCATTAGAAAACCAAACAATTTTTTGTGATTTGCTTCATTGTGGTATTCACTTTCATTGTGGTGGTCTGGGACCAAACCCACAATATCTCAGAGGCATGCTTGTAAATCCGAAGCAAACAAAAGGAAGGAAGTAACAAAGATAAAAGCAGAAACCAGTGAAACTGCAAACAGAACAATAAAGAAAGTTAATGAAACATAAAGTGGTTCTTTGAAAAGACCAATAAAATTAACGAACCTCTAGCAAGACTGGCCAAAAAAGAAAGGAAGACAAAGATGATAAATATTGGGAATAAAAGAGAATATCACCTTAAACCCTGCAGACATCAAAAAGATAATAAGAGAATTCTATAAACAAATCTACATATGTAAATCTGACAACCAGATGGTATGAATCAATTTTTCAAAAAACACAAATTACCATTACTCATGCAATAGGAAATAGATCATTAGAATAATCTATTGCCATTAAATAAATTAAATTAGGATTTAAAAACCTTTTCAAAAGCTTCAAGCCCATATGGTTTCATTGAAGAATTCTACCAAATATTTAAAGAAGAACTAGCACCAATTCCACACATTCTCTTGCAGAAGATTAAGTTGGGAGCACCTCCAAATTCACTTTATAAAGCTGATGTTAGTTTAATATAAAAATCAGAGAAAGAA
>NC_045443.1:44522560-44610270 GCF_002776525.5 Piliocolobus tephrosceles
GAAGGAAGGAAGGAAGGAAGGAAGGAAGGAAAGAAGGAAGCCCTTTTCATGAGTATAGATGTCAAAATTCTTAATAAAATATTAGCAAGCAGAATTCAGGGATATATAAAAGGAATTATATGCCATGTCCAAGTGGAGTTTATTCCATGGATGCAGAGTGGTTAAATATTAAAAAAATCAACCAATGCAACCCACCATATCAACAAACTAAGGAAGAAAAATTATACGATCTTATTAATAGATACAGGAAAAACATTTAAACAAAATCAGCAGTCATTCATGATAAAAACTTTCAAAAAACTAGAAATAGGGGGAGAAATTTCCTAAACTTAATTTTTAAAAATCAACAAAAAATCCTATAGCTAACATACTTAATGCCAAAAGAATGAATGGTTTCCCCTTAAGATCAGGAAAAGGGCAAGAATTTCCATCACTGATATTCAAAATAATAATTCACTCATCACTGGTATTCAACATACTATTGGAAATTCTGGCCAATGCAGTAAGGCAAGAAAAGGAAATAAAATGCACACAGAATGGAAAGACAGAAACAACTGTTCCTATTTGCAGATGGCATGAGTGTCTACACAGAAAATCCCCCCAAATTAAAATACTCCTAGAACTAATAAGTAAGTTTAGCAAGGTCACAGGATACAAGATCAACATACAAAAACCAATTACATTTCTACATACTAGTAAGGACACCTGGACATTAAAATTAAAAATACAAAACCAGGCCTTGTGCCACCGGTGGCTCACACCTGTAATCCCAGCATTTTGGGAGGCCGAGGCGGGTGGATCACCAGGGCAGGAGATTGAGACCATCCTGGCTAACACAATGAAACTCTGTCTCTATTGAAAAATGAAAAAAAAAAATTAGCCTGGTGTGGTGGCAGGTGCCTGTAGTCCCAGCTACTCAGGAGGCTGAAGCAGGAGAATGGCATGAACCCAGAAGGCGGAGCTTGCAGTGAGCCGAGATTCCACCACTGCACTCCAGCCTGGGTGTCAGAGAGAGACTCCGTCTCAAATAAATAAATAAACAAATAAATAAACTATATATATATAAAACCATTATAATTTCTGTTAAAAAATGAAATACTTAGGTGTAAATCTACCAATACACACACAGGACGTGGACACTGGAAACTACACAACACTCATGAAAAAAATCAAAGATCAAAATAAATAGAAGGATATTCTGAATGTTTGAATTGGAAAACTCAACATACCTAAAGGTGTGCATTCTTCCAAGCTGGCATACAGTTGAACATTATTCCTATCAAAATCTTAGATTTGTTGTAAATATAGACAAGATTATTCTAAAATTCACATGGAAAAGCAAAGGAACTAGAATAGTTTAAATATTTCTGATAAGCTGGGCATGATGGCTCATGCCTGTAATCCCAGAACTTTGGGAAGCCAAGGCAGGAAGACTGCTTGAACCCAGGAGCTTAAGACCAGCCTGGGCAATATGGCAAAACCCCATCTCTACAAAAAAATACAAAAAAATTAGCCAGGTGTGGTGGTGTGTGCCTGTAATCCCAGCTACTCAGGTGACTGAGGCAGGAGGATCACTTGAGCCTGGGAGGTAGAGGCTGCATAATCACACCATAATCACACCACCACACTCCAGCCTGGGCAACAGAGGTAGAGCCATAATCACACCACCACACTCCAGCCTGGGCAACAGAGGTAGAGCCATAATCACACCACCACACTCCAGCCTGGGCAACAGAGTGAGGCCATGTCTCTAATACTACTACTACTAATAATAATTCTTATAAAGAAAAGTTGTGGGAGAAATCAGCCTACCTAATTTCAAGGCTTGACATATAGCTACAGTAATCAAGACTGTGTGTTGCTGGCAGAGGGACAGACATATGCTGATGGAAAAGAATAGAGAACCAAGAAATTCTTGCATGTAAGTATGGTTGATTTTTGACAAAGGTATAAAAGCAATTCAATGGAGGAAGGATAGCATTTTCAACAAATGTGCTAGAGCAACTTGATATCCATAGGAAAAATGAAAACAAAATAAGTTGACCTAAACCTCACATCACATAAAAATTAACTCAAAATGCATCCCAGGTTTAAATGTAAAAGTTAAAATTTTAATAATTTTATAACACAGGAGAAAATCTTTGGGACTTAGGGTTCAGTGTAGGGTTCTTCAGCATGATACCATAAAAGAAAATATCAATAAATTGAACTTCATCAAAATTTAAAAAATATTTAACTCTACCAAAGACCCTGATGAAAAGAGAAGTTATAGAATGGGAGAACGCATTTGTAAACCAATTCCTGACAAAGAATTTTTATCTATGATAAAAAAGTTTTCCAAAGTCAACATTAAAATAACCAAACAATCCAATTAGAAAATGGGTGAAAATCATGAAGAGACAGTTTAATAAACAGGATACATAGCTTGAACCCCGGAGTTCAAGACCAGCCTGGTAACATGGAGACAAAGAATTTTGTAGACACAATGTCTCTACAAAAAATTTAAAAATTAGCCGGGCATTGTGGTGCATGCCTGTGGTCCCAGCTACTTGGAAAGCTGAGACAGAGGATCACTTGAGCCCAGGAGATCGAGGCTGCAGTTAGCCATGATCATGCCATTGCACTCGAGTCTAGAATACAGAGTGAGACCCTGTCCACCCCCCCAAAAAAAAGAAAGAAAAAGAATATGTAGACGGCAAATAAGCACACAAAAACATGTTCAACATCATTAGTCATAAGAGAAATACAAATTAAGACCATAATAAGGTATCACTACACCATTACTAGAAAAGCTAATATAAAAGATAGTAACAATACCAAATGCTGGTAAGGATGTAGAGAAACTGTATTTCTTACACATTTCTATTGGGATTGTAAAATGATACTGCCACTCTTGAAAATAGTTTGTCAGCTTCTTAAAACAAACAAAAAACATGCAACCAGCATATGATCCAGCAATTGCACTCTTGGTTATTTATCCCAAAGAAATAAAACACATGTCCTTACAAATGCTTGTACATGTTTGGTCATAACAGCTTTATTTGTAATAGTGAAAAACTGGAAACAAACAAAATGTCCTTCACTAGGAAAATGAATAAACAAACCATGGTATCCCTATACCATGAAATACCTTTACTCCACCATTCCCAGTGAGGTCTTTTTTTCTCATTGTCTAAGATAGCTACTAAAGCTCCAGGCATTACATCTATGTTCCAGGCAGCCAGATGGGAAAAGATAGAAAGAAAATTGTGTCCCTTTCCCTCCATTTTAAGATAACTCCTGAAAATCTCAAATACTGTGTTGGCTTACATGCCATTGGCTAGAATTGATCACATGGCCACCCCTCTGCAAGGAATGCTGGGAAACATTGTTTTTTTGGTTGGGTGGCAATATGCCTGGCTAAAAATTGAGGTTCTGTTATTTGAGAAGAGTGGCAGAACTAGGTTTTGTGTGTCCTGAAGCTTATACAATCTGGGGGTAATGTAAAACTATAAAGTCTTTTTGCTAACAAATTTCACAAAAACATCTGACCTGGAAACACATTGTGGAGGCCCCTCCCAGGGCTTTGAAAAGGCCTATTTGAATGGAGGCCATGAGACTTAGGCTTGTTCACCTCGTTGTAAATTTACTTCCATTTTGGAGGCAAACTGTAATGTCTGGCACAGTGTTACTCTGAAGGTAATGACCTTTAAAAAAAATCTTTCCTTCCACCTTTTCATTTCTTCTTCTTTATTAAATCAGAAAATCCAACTTCAAATAATCTACCAACAGCAAGTAACTTAGTTCTCTGAGGTTCATTTTTCTACCAGAAAAATAAAGATTATTAACACCAATCTGGCTAGATTCAGGGGATGCCCAGATGAAATTATGGACCTGAAATTGCCTTATTACCATAAAGCACGATATAAATGTAAGGAACTATTATTAGCAACAATCAAAAGCTCATCCCACGAAAATGCTGAGGAAAGAGGTGGAGAAGTGGGGAAGAACCCTACTTTGGAAAGACTTTGGAAACAACCAGGATATTTGACACCCAAAGCTATGAGGAAGAAGGAAAGATTCTTTGAACACCTACTATGAGCCCGTTTTAGTTATAGATGTTTTTTACCCTTGACTGGCACTCATTAAATATGTTTAATGAATCATACTTAGTCATAAAAGTAGGTCTTTGAAGCTTGAAATAGTGAAAAATTGCCCAATTTTGTAGAGATGTCAACAGAAATGGATCACTCTGAGCATCCCAATTGATGGCATATATATCACATCTATTCTTTCAGAGTTTCTTGGGCTGGCATAACTTTTGCTGACATCACATCTAGCTTGAAGCAAAGATCAACAGCCACCCTTCACCAGATTTATACAGCCCTCTTTCACCCTCAGTAAAACATTGTTGCAAAAGGGCCAGACTGTTGTCTGGTCTCCTGCCATGTCACTTTAATCAATAAATCAATCCATCAAGTATTTTTTGGTTACCCACTTTTTACAGGGTGTATACCACCTGCTGGAAGATGAGGAGGTAGCCACCAAGAAGTAGAATGAGGCAAGGAGGGCAAAGAAATATAGAGCATAATCCCTGTTCCCTGAAACTTTACAATGTATTTGAAGAGATGTGTGTGTGTGTGTGTGTGTGTGCAGGCGTGTATCTCAAATGTTAAGTGATTATGCCCAAAAATAAATGATAGCTTAATGAATGCTTAATTGATGAGAAATCAGACCAAAGTTGCTATCAGGGTATACAGAATGAAGAAAATGCAGTGATCTGCAAAAATTTTTATGAAAGAAGATATATTTGAGCTAAGCATAAAAAGTAGTCTAAGAATTATGTAGGGGGAGAAAAGAAAAACAGATAAGATAGGTGAGGTGGCAACAGAATAATAAGTGTGATCAGAAATGCAAGATATGAATAAAAGACATAGAATACACTGATGTGACTGAAGAGGATGAAAGAGACAAAATAAACTGAAGTTAAGATTTACAAAGAGGTTAGTGCCGACACCAGCTCAGTCGTGGAGACCCTAACCCAGCGGCACTAGAGGAATTAAAGGCACACACACAGAAACATAGAGGTGTGAAGTGGGTAATCAGGGGTCTCACAGCCTTCAGAGCTGAGAGCCCTGAACAGAGATTTACCCACATATTTATTAACAGCAAGCCAGTCATTAGCATTGTTTCTATAGATATTAAATTAACTGAAAATATCCTTTATGGGAAATGAAGGGATGGGCCGGATTAAAGGAATAGATTGGGCTAGTTAACCGCAGCAGGAGCATGTCCTTAAGGAACAGATTGCTCATGCTATTGTTTGTGGCTTAAGAATGCCTTTAAGTGGTTTTCCTCCCTGGGCGGGTCAGGTTTTTCGTGCCTTCATTCCGGTAAACCCACAACCTTCCAGCGTGGACGTTATGGCCATCATAAACATGTCACAGTGCTGCAGAGATTTTGTTTATGGCCAATTTTGGGGCCAGTTTATGGCCAGATTTTGGGGGGCCTGTTCCCAACAGGTTAGCATCTACTTGTGAAGGAATTTGAATGCCAGGATAAGATAGATTTTTTTTTTTTTTTTTTTTTCTGTATGAGATCGAGCAATGGTTTTGGTCCATTTTCTTTCCTGGTTTTATGAAAATATATTACCACTATATTTTTATTATTAAAACTTAAGGTCTTGATCTTTCCTACCTCCCTTTGTACAAGGCTAGGAGAGAAATATGGAATGTCACTAACAGTGAAGTTTTCATGACCAAATCCAGCAATCAAAATGATATCACTTCCTCAATTAACAGCTGTTAGTGGTTCAAAGCTTTAGTTTTCTTGATTACCTGGACTTTGACATACATCCTTACAGCAGAATTTGCTTTTTGGCTTCAATACTTACTTTTTCCAGCACAATTCTCTTTGCATGAAAAATTTTTTCAAAGAGAACTAATTGTAAAGAAATTGAACTTTATGGCTGTGCTCAACTGGGCTTTTCTATGTTGTTTATCATTGTACCCCTTCGTGGCTACCAAGCGATCCTGCAGTGTAAAGAGCTTCACATCTTCCTGGACTAATTGTTTAAACTGGAAGCTGTAATACTACCTCTTAGCCTCTGGCCTATCACCACTAACCCACAGATACCTCCTGGGTATTGCTCTTCTGCCTTTTCTTAAGAAAATAAGGTGTCATGTCAATTTTTAAGGGGCAACCCAATTTGATCTTGATTTCTTCCATAATTTACCTTGGGCTATCTCACAAGGGTAGCCCATTAGCTGTGGGCCTCAGATTCTAGTACTTGGGAAAGGCCCAGACTACAGTAGCTCAAGTGATACAGACTGCCTACCATGAAGGCCCCTTTCTCACTAGTTGGCCAATGTCTTTCTACTTTTATGAATTACCATTTCATATCTGCAGCATCCAGCCTCCACAATGGCCTCCAGTGGTCCCTGCCTTCTGGCACTCAGGCCCTTGTAAAGTCCCTTTCCACCTCACTTCTCTGTGACCAATAGAATACTATAGAAGTAACAATACTTTCTGCCTTGCTCTTGCTTTCTTGGATTCCTCACTCAGTGAAGGCAGCTGTCATTCTGCGAGACCTCTCAAGCAACACCAGTTCAAGAGGCCCATGTTGCTGAGAACCAAGGCATCTTGCTAGTGAGCAGCTGAAGCCTCCTATCAAAGCCATGTGAATGAGCCACCTTAGAAGTGGATCGTCCAACCCCAGCCAAGCCTCAGCTGACAGTGGTCCTAACTGACATCTTAACTTCAACTTCAGAAGAGACTCTGAGCCAAAACCACCAAGTTAAACCACTTTCTAATTTCTGACCCACAGAAACTGTGATATAACAAATGTTTGTTGTTTTAAGTCACTAATTTTGAGGGTAATTTGTTATGTATCAATGGATAACTGACACAATATCACTTTGCCCATTTATAAATTATTTTTAAGAGATTTATAATAACCTTTTATATGTTAAAGATATTAATTAATAATCCTTTGTCTGTTATAAAAGCCTAACCTATTTCTGTTTATTGTCTTTATTATATTAATACAAAAAAAGTTATATATATCTATTCAAATATTTCCATTTTAGTTTTGCCTTATGTATCATATTTAGACTTTGTGTGTGTGTGTTTATTATACTTTAAGTTCTAGGGTACATGTGCACAACGTGCAGGTTTGTTACATATGTATACATGTGCCATGTTGGTATGCTGCACCCATTAACTCCTCATTTACATTAGGTATATCTCCTAATGCTATCCCTCCCCTCTACATCCTCCCCACAATAGGACCCGGTGTGTGATGTTCTCCTTCCTGTGTCCAAGTGATCTCATTGTTCAATTCCCACCTATGAGTGAGAACATGCGGTGTTTGGTTTTCTGTTCTTGCGAGAGTTTGCTGAGAATGATGATTTCCAGCTGCATCCATGTCCCTACAAAGGACACAAACTCATCCTTACTTATGGCTGCATAGTGTTCCATGGTGTATATGTGCCACATTTTCTTAATCCAATCTGTCACTGATGGGCATTTGGGTTGATTCCAAGTCTTTGCTATTATGAATAGTGCTGTAATAAACATACATGTGCATGTGTCTTTATAGCAGCATGACTTATAATCCTTTGGGTATATCCCCAGTAATGGGATGGCTGGGTCAAATGGTATTTCTAGTTCTAGATCCTTGAGGAATGGCCACACTGTTTTCCACAATGGTTGAACTAGTTTACAGTCCCACCAACAGTGTAAAAGTGTTTCTATTTCTCCACATCCTCTCCAGCACCTGTTGTTTCCTGATTTTTTAATGATTGCCATTCTAACTGGTGTGAGATGGTATCTCATTGTGGTTTTGATTTGCATGTCTCTGATGGCAAGTGATGATGAGCATTTTTTTCATGTGTCTGTTGGCTATATGAACGTGTTCTTTTGAGAAATGTCTGTTCATATCCTTTGCCCACTTTTTGATGGGGTTGTTTGGTTATTTTTTTTTTTTTTTTTTTTTGTAAATCTGATTGAGTTCTTTATAGGTTCTGGATATTAGCCCTTTGTCAGATGAGTAGATTGCAAAATTTTTCTCCCATTCTATAGGTTGCCTGTTCACTCTGATGGTCATTTCCTTTGCTGTGTAGAAGCTCTTTAGTTTAATTAGATCCCATTTGTCAATTTTGGCTTTTGTTGCCATTGCTTTTGGTGTTTTAGACATGAAGTTCTTGTCCATGCCTATGTCCTGAGTGGTATTCCCTAGGTTTTCTTCTAGGGTTTTTATGGTTTTAGGTCTAACATTAATGTCTGTAATCCATCTTGAATTAATTTTCTTATAAGGAGTAAGGAAAGGACCCAGTTTCAGCTTTCTACTTATGGCTAGCCAATTTTCCCAGCACCATTTATTAAATAGGGACTCCTTTCCCCATTTCTTGTTTTTCTCAGGTTTGTCAAAGATCAGATGGCTGTAGATGTGTGGTATTATTTCTGAGGACTCTGTTCTGTTCCATTGGCCTATATCTCTGTTTTGGTACTAGTACCATGCTGTTTTGGTTACTGTAGCCTTGTAGTATAGTTTGAAGTCAGGTAGCGTGATGCCTCCAGCTTTGTTCTTTTGGCTTAGGATGGTCTTGGCAATGCAGGGTCTTTTTTGGTTCCATATGAACTTTAAAGTAGTTTTTTCCAATTCTGTGAAGAAACTCATTGGTAGCTTAATGGGGATGGCATTGAATCTATAAATTACCTTGGGCAGTATGGCCATTTTCACAATATTGATTCTTCCTAATCATGAGCATGGTATGTTCTTCCATTTGTTTAAGTCCTCTTTTATTTCACTGAGCAGTGGTTTGTAGTTCTCCTTGAAGAGGTCCTTTACATCCCTTGTAAGTTGGATTCCTAGGTATTTTATTCTCTTTGAGGTTATTGTGAATGGGAGTTCATTCATGATTTAGCTCTCTGTTTGTCTGTTACTGGTGTGTAAGAATGCTTGTGATTTTTGCACATTGATTTTGTATCCTGAGACTGCTGAAGTTCCTTATCAGCTTAAGGAGATTTTGGGTTGAGACAATGGGGTTTTCTAAATATACAATCATGTCATCTGCAAACAGGGACAATTTGACTTCTTCTTTTCCTAACTGTATACCCTTTATTTCTTTCTCTTGCCTGATTGCCCTAGCCAGAACTTCCAACACTATGTTGAATAGGAGTGATAAGAGAGGGTATACCTGTCTTGTGCCAGTTTTCAAAGGGAATGCTTCCAGTTTTTGCCCATTCAGTATGATATTAGCTGTGGGTTTGTCATAAATAGCTCTTATTATTTTGAGATACGTTCCATCAACACCAAATTTATTGAAAGCTTTTAGCATGAAGGACTGTTGAATTTTGTCGAAGGCCTTTTCTGCATCTATTGAGATAATCATGTGGTTTTTGACTTTGGTTCTGTTTATATGCTGCATTACGTTTATTGATTTGCATATGTTGAACCAGCCTTGCATCCCAGGGGTGAAACCCACCTGATCATGGTGGATAAGCTTTTTGATGCGCTGCTGGATTTGGTTTGCCAGTATTTTATTGAGGATTTTTGCATCGATGTTTGTCAAGGATATTGGTCTAAAATTCTCTTTTTTTGTTGTATTTCTGTCAGGCTTTGGTATCAGGATGATGTTGACCTCATAAAATGAGTTAGGGAGGATTCCCTCTTTTTCTGTTGATTGGAATAGTTTCAGAAGGAATGGTACCAACTCCTCCTTGTACCTCTGGTAGAATTTGGCTGTGAATCCATCTGGTCCTGGAGTTTTCTTGGTTGGTAGGCTATTAATTATTGCCTCAATTTCAGAGCCTGCTATTGGTCTATTCAGGGATTCAACTTCTTCCTGGTTTAGTCTTGGAAGAGTGTAAGTGTCCAGGAAATTATCCATTTCTTCTAGGTTTTCTAGTTTATTTGCGTAGAAGTGTTTATAGTATTCTCTGATGGTAGTTTGTATTTCTGTGGGGTCAGTGGTGATATCCCCTTTATCATTTTTTATTGTGTCTATTTGATTCTTCTCTCTTTTCTTCTGTATTAGTCTTGCTACTAGTCTATCAATTTTGTTGATCTTTTCAAAAAACCAGCTCCTGGATTCATTGATTTTTTGGAGGGTTTTTTTGTGTCTCTAGCTCCTTCAGTTCTGTTCTGATCTTAGTTATTTCTTGCCTTCTGCTAGCTTTTGAATGTGTTTGCTCTTGCTTCTCTAGTTCTTTTAATTGTGATGTTAGGGTGTCAATTTTAGATCTTTCCAGCTTTCTCTTGTGGGCATTCAGTGCTATAAATTTCCCTCTACACACTACTTTAAATGTGTCCCAGAGATTCTGGTATGTTGTATCTTTGTTCTCATTGGTTTCAAAGAACATCTTTATTTCTGTCTTCATTTCATTATGTACCCAGCAATCATTCAGGAGCAGGTTGTTCAGTTTCCATGTATTGAGCGGTTTCAAGTGGGTTTCTTAGTCCTGAGTTCTAGTTTAATTGCACTGTGGTCTGAGAGACAGTTTGTTCTAATTTCTGTTCTTGTACATTTGCTGAGGAGTTCTTTCCTTCCAACTATGTGGTCAATTTTGGAATAAGTGCAATATGGTGCTGAGAAGAATGCATATTCTGTTGATTTGGGGTGGAGAGTTCTCTAGACGTCTATTAGGTCCACTTGTGCAAAGTTGAGTTCAATTCCTGGATATCCTTGTTAACTTTCTGTCTCGTTGATCTGTCTAATATTGACAGTGGGTTGTTGAAGTCTCCCATTATTATTGTATGGGAGTCTAAGTCTCTTTGTAAGTCTCTAAGCACTTGCTTTATGAATCTGGGTGCTCCTGTATTGGGTGCACATTTATTTAGGATAGTTAGCTCTTCCTGATGAATTGATCCCTTTGCCATTATGTAATGGCCTTCTTTGTCTCTTTTGATCTTTGATGTTTTAAAGTCTGTTTAATCAGAGACTAGGCTTGCAATCCCTGCTTTTTGTTTTCCATTTGCTTTGTAGATCTTCCTCCATTCCTTTATTTTGAGCCTATGTGTGTCTCTGCATGTGAGATGGGTCTCCTGAATACAGCAAACTGATGGGTCTTGACTCTTAATCCAATTTGCCAGTCTGTGTCTTTTAATTGGACAATTTAGTCCATTTACATTTAAGGTTAACATTATTATGGGTGAACTTGATCCTGTCATTATGATATTAGCTGCTTATTTTACTCACTAGTTGATGGAGTTTCTTCCTAGCATCGACGGACTTTATATTTTGACATGTTTTTGCAATGGCTGGTACCTGTTGTTCCTTTCCATGTTTAGTGCTTTCTTCAGGATCTCTTGTAGGGCAGGCCTGGTGGTGACAAAATCTCTAAGCATTTGCTTGTCTGTAAAGGATTTTATTTCTCCTTCACTTATGAAACTTAGTTTGGCTGGATATGAAATTCTGGGTTGAAAATTGTTTTCTTTAAGAATGTTGAATATTGGCCCCCACTCTCTTCTGACTTGCAGAGTTTCTGCCAAGAGATCTGCTGTTAGTCTGATGGGCTTCCCTTTGTGGGTAACCCGACCTTTCTCTCTGGCTGCCCTTCACATTTTTTCCTTCATCTCAACCTTGTTGAATGTGACAATTATATGTCTTGGAGTTGCTCTTCTCGAGGAGTATCTTTGTGGCATTCTCTGTATTTCCTGAATTTGAATGTTGGCCTGCCCTGCTAGGTTGGGGAAGTTCTCCTGGATGATATCCTGCAGAGTGTTTTCCAACTGGGTTCCATTTTCCCCATCACTTTCAGGCACACCAGTCAGATGTAGATTTGGTCTTTTCACATAATCCCATATTTCTTGGAGGCTTTGTTCATTTCTTTTTACTCTTTTTTCTCTACACTGCTCTTCTCCCTTCATTTCATTCATTTGATCTTCAATCACTGATACTCTTTCTTCCAGTTGATCGAGTCAGTTACTGAAGCTTGTGCATTTTTCAAGTAGTTCTCATGTTATAGTTTTCATCTCTATCAGTTCTTTTAAGGTCATCTCTGCATTAATTATTCTAGTTATCCATTCATCCATTCTTTTTTCAAGGTTTCTGTTTCTTTATGCTGGTTATGTAGTTCCTCTTTAGCTCTGAGAAGTTTGATTGACTGAAGACTTCTTCTCTCAACTCGTCAAAGTCATTCTCCGTCCAGCTTTGTTCCATTGCTGGTGATGAGCTGCGTTCCTTTGGAGGGGGAGATGCTCTCTGATTTTTTGAATTTCCAGCTTTTCTGCACTGCTTTTTCCCCATCTTTGTGGTTTTATCTGCCTTTGATCTTTGATGATGGTGACGTATTGATGGGCTTTTTGTGTGGGTGTCCTTTCTGTTTGTTAGTTTTCCTTCTAACAGTCAGGACCCTCAGCTGTAGGTCTGTTGGTGTTTGCTTGAGGTCCAGTCTAGAAGATAGAATATTGCTGAACAGCAAGTGTTGCTGTCTGATTTTTGCTCTGGAAGCTTCGTCTCAGGGGTGTACCCCACCATGTGAGGTGTGAGGTGTCAGTCTGCACCTAGTGGGGGATGTCTCCCAGTTAGGCTACTCAGGGGTCAGGGGCCCACTTGAGCAGGCAGTCTGTCCGTTCTCAGATCTCAACCTCCATGCTGGGAGATCCACTGCTCTCTTCAAAGCTCTCAGACAGGGGCATTTACCTCTGCCGAGGTTTCTGCTGCTTTTTATTTAGCTATGCCCTGCCCCCAGAGGAGGAGTCTATAGAGGCAGGCCAGCCTCCTTGAGCTGCAGTGGGCTCCACCCAATTAGAGCTTCCCAGCCGCTTTGTTTGCCCACTTAAGCCTCAGCAATTGTGGGCACCCCTCCCCCAGCCTCAATGCTGCCTTGTAGTTAGATCTCAGACTACTGTGCTAGCAATGAGGGAGGATCCGTGGGCGTGGGACCCTCCAGGCCAGGAGCAGGATATAATCTCCTGGTGTGCCATTTGCTAAGACCCTTGGTAAAGCGCAGTATTAGGGTGGGAGTTACCCGATTTTCCAGGTGTTGTGTGTCTCAGTTTCCCTTGGCTGGCAAAAGGGATTCCCTTCCCCCTTGTGTTTCCCAGGTGAGGCAATGCCTCGCCCTGCTTCAGCTCTTGCTGGTCAGGCTGCACCAGCTGACAAGCACCGATTGTCAGGCACTCCCCAGTGAGATGAACCTTGTACCTCAGTTGAAAATGCAGAAATCACCCGTATTCTGTGTCACTCACGCTGGGAGCTGGAGGCTAGAGCTGTTCTTCTTCAGCCATTCTGGGCACGCCCCCCATATTTAGACATTTTTAACCTACCACAATATTCTCAATAAATACTTACCTATATTTTCTTTTGTTAATTTTTTTCTTTAATGTCCCAACATTTAAATCATCTGAAATTTATTTGGGGTTTGGTGTGTGATGAAAAACCAACTTTGTTTTTCTTTTTTTTGTATTTTTACCAACTTTATAGCCAGTTGTTAAGGCATAATTCTGTATGATTAAAATATCCTGATACTTCCTAATTTTCTTGATCTGTTTTTCAAATACTTCATGATAAAATACAAGCTAAACAAGATGTAAAGTTTCCCCTGGATTTCCTCAAAACCACAATGTGATACCACCTTACTCCTGCAAGAAAGGCCATAATCAAAAAATCAAAAAACAATGGATGTTCGCATGGATGTAGTGAACAGGGAACACTTCTACACTGCTGATGGAAATGTAAACTAATACAGCCATTATGGAAAACAGTATGGAGATTCCTTAAAGAACTAATAGTAGAACTAACCTTTGATCCAGCAATCCCACTACTGGGTATCTACTCAGAGAAAAAAAATCATTATACAAAAAAGATATTTGCACATGCATGTTTATAGCAGCACAGTTTGCAACTGCAAAATCGTGGAATCAACCTAAACGCCCATCAATCAAAGAGTGGATAAAGAAACTGTGGTATATTTACACAATGGAATACTACTCCACCATAAAAAGGAATGAATTAACGGCATTTGCAGTGACCTAGATGACATTGGAGACTATTATTCTAAGTGAAGTAACCCAGGAATGGAAAACCAAACATTGTATGTTCTCACTTATATGTGGGAGCTAAGCTATGAGGATGCAATGGACTTTGGGGATTTGGGGAGAAGGGTGGGAGCGGGATGAGGGATAAAAAACTACAAATAGGGTGCAGTGTATATTGCTCGGGCGATGGGTGCACCAAAATCTCACAAATCACCACTAGAGAACTTACTCATATAACCAAATACCACCTGTACGCCAGTAACTTATGGAAAAAATGAAAAAATAAAGTAAAATTGGCCGGGCGCGGTGGCTCAAGCCTGTAATCCCAGCACTTTGGGAGGCCGAGATGGGAGGATCATGAGGTCAAGTGATCAAGACCATCCTGGCTAACATGGTGAAACCCCGTCTCTACTAAAAAATACCAAAAAAAACTAGCTGGGCGAGGTGGCGGGCGCCTGTAGTCCCAGCTACTTGGGAGGCTGAGGCAGGAGAATGGCGTAAACCCAGGAGGCGGAGCTTGCAGTGAGCTGAGATCAGGCCACTGCACTCCAGCCTGGGCAACAGAGCGAGACTACGTCTCAAAAAATAAATAAATAAATAAAACTGCCCCTGGATTTTCTGTCTCATGACTATGGTCTTTGGTATGGGTAAGGACATTCAGTACATTGGCCAGACATGGGCACAGCTATCGATTTGGAGAAAACTGTATGTGGAGTCCCATCTCTACATTTCATTCCACTCCCGGAGTTTGGCATTTGATCTTCCCTCCTGTCTCCCTATTTCCCCATGGCTTTCCAGATGCCCTCCTCCCATAACACACTCTGAGAAATAGACTTTCATTAGAAAAAGGAACAGCAATTTTATTTTCTCAGAATCCTGTGAGATGGCCAGTGAGCTAATCAATAAACCAATTCAAGATAAAATGTCAATGGTTCATAATGATTTAATCTCCTTCCCCACATCTCAATGCACTCCTGGGATAACATTTATGCCCCAATTCAAAGATTTCATGTTAAGAGGTTTGAGTGGTAAGGCCTTCTTGGCCCTCCACTAATATTATAGGGCTGGTGCCAGACCCACGTATGTATAACCACAACCAAATAGCGTTACCTAAAAGTGTCTGAACTGTTGGCATGACAATACAGAAAAGGTACTTATTACCTAAGAACACCAAATCTAGATTTATACAATAATGTCATTCATGCAATATGCTACAATGAGCAAGTTTATAACATAAAATCTGGAAACTCCAATTCTTCCACAAGCAATAAACATGAGAGATAATAAAACTCATTTCTAAAGGTGTTATATGAATTAAATGAGATTGTGCATTTTTTAAAAAGCACATAGCTTCACAGCTGGCATATTGTAAGTGCTCAGTAGACAATAACGATAGCTGGCTTTTGTTGTTGTTGTTCGTTTTGGAGACAGGGTCTTACTCTGTCACCATCACCCAGGCTGGACTGCAGTGGTGTGATGTCAGCTCACTGCAGCCTCTGTCTCCCAGACTCAAGCAATCCTCCCAGTTCAGCCTCACAAGTAGCTGGGACTACAGGCACATTCCACCACACCTGGCTAATTTCTGTATTTTTCATAGAGACAGCGTTTTGTCATGTTGGCCAGGCTGGTCTCCAACTCCTGGACTCAAGTGATCTGCCCTCCTCAGCCTCCCAAAGTGCTAGGATTATAGGCATGAGCCACTTTGCCTGGCTTGGTTTAAGATTTTTAATTCTTAAAATCCATGGACTTGAATGCAATTGTTTATGTGGATAAACAAAGTCCACAGGGTTCCATAATACCCCTAATCATAACCAACTTTAGCAATAGAGTGAGAGACCCAGTAAGGATAGCCGATTAAGCATAAGAAGTAAACGATACCTTTAACATTGATTCCAAAAAACAAAAATATGCAGGTTGTTTTCAGCAGAAATTAAATTATGGGTGAAAACTCTTTTAAACTTCATTTCTTTAAAAACATTATATTTACTCTTTTCTATTTAAAAATAAATTGCAATTTCAAGATGCATTAGCATATTTGCCTTTTATCTTCTTAAAAAGTAAAAATTATAAAGATATTTGTTATATCTTCATATCAATTCCTGAGTGGCTTAAGTTTGGTGACTACAGTTACAGAAGTTATGCTGTTATTTAGGAGTTTTCTCTTCTTTCTTGTGTGTCTGCTCAACTCATCACAGAGAGAATAGGGTCATTCTGATGCTGTCCTCCAACTCTCATTTGCCAGTCTGTTCTCCTACAAGCAAAAATAAGAGAGTTTTCTGTTCTTATTCACTTCTTAAATCACTAAGAGGGAGAAAGAAAGAGAATAGAAGAAAAGATTATAAGAAAATATACCCAAATTTTAACAGAATTTCACTCTGGGCAGTACAATTATAAAAGATTTTTTTTTATGATACATTCCCGAATTTTCCGAATAACCTATAATGAGCATGCATTACTTTTAGAGTCAGAGGAAAAAAGCTTTAAAGATATATAGATATCTTCAGGTAGTAAAGAGGAGAAACTGTTCTTTTTAACAGCCATGTAATCTCATGAACATTTTCAAGTGGCCCTCAGACTATCCTGATAAAAGTGAATAAACAGTTCAATAGAGCTTGAGATCAAGGAATACTGGAGAGTAAGCCTGGGAAGTATAGATGAGGAATTTATTTATATTTCACTTTATTTCAAGAAGATGTGAGGCAGCTTCCATTTTTAAAAGACAAATGATTACATATCACTCTCTTCTCCACCCATTTTCTAAGTTGGTTGGGTCCCCGTAAGGGGGAGACACTTCTATTTGATTCCAAAGATGAGCTGGGATGTAAAAGCCAAAAACAGAGAAGTGCTGAGTGTTCTGCATGGTACAGGTTGGGAAGGGTAGAATTCTACGTGGGGGTGGGAGCAAGGTGAAAGGAATTGGAATTGACCTTTCATGGGGCTTTGCCATGGGAAAGCATTGAGAACAATTCCTCATGCTGCAGGTTCATTGGAAAAGAAGGAATCTCGAGAGCAGATAGTTTGGATGAGAAGTATCAGCAGGTTGCTGTGCAATGTGCAGTGTAACCTCCCTCCTCTGTGCCTTCCATAATGTCTTTAGCGAAATCTTCATTGTTCACTAATCTTTTGGTGCCAGCAGCTTCTTTCTAGAAAATGTGAAGAGATTTTTTGTACTCTATCAGTGTTGGTATGGGGTGAAAACATACTGTATATGATAATAAATTATCAATATACATGCACTTTTAAAAGATTCTATATATAAATAAAGCACAAGTCGAAGAAGTCTAAAAGCTACGATACTGTGTTAGCCTGGTTTGTTCAGAATGAACAACCCAGGTAACCTTGAGTAAAGGGAATTATGTCTGGAAACATAATCACGTGCTGGTCAGGAGTCTGGGCTTCAGCACAAGGCAAATCCAGATCTCTAAGCAGGCTTGTCCACTCACCAGTCATATGACCTTCTGAATGCCCACCTGTAAAATGAAGAAAGAAATACAAGTTTAGGGGAGACAACATACGTAAAGCATTTAGTACAACGAATGATTCAATATTGGCAGTTACCCTCTATGATCACCAATCAAAAGTGTTTGGCCTTTCTGGGGTCCCTGTTGTCAACTTTCTTGGTAGCTTCTCCAGCATCTCAAATTCCTTCTCTTTTTTATTATAAACGCCTGTTTTTTTAAAATTAATTATCTATATATAAAGTACCAGGTGTGACGCTAGCGCTGGTTGTATGATATTTCTAGTGATAACAGCAAACAACAAGGTGATTATTATTTCTATTTTTCAGACAAGGAAACTGAGGCTCAATACAATTAAATTGCTTGACCTAAAGACACAAGTGCTTGTCTGACTTCACTGACAATGCCCCTATCAATAATGAGATCACAACTTTTTAAGGTTAAATGAAAACTCTAGTAACATGTGATCTAACTCGCTTACTTAAAAAAATATGGAAAAGATTCTGTTCAATAAATTCAATTCTCCCACTTTTAAGTTGTATCCCCAATTACAGTCTCGATCTATCCCTGCACTCCTATTTGTTCTCTTGTCCTTCTCTTTTTTGTCTTTCTTCCCAATTAGCGGAGTAAATGGTATAGGGTACCGGAGAGGGCCAGAGGCCAGATAGAAACAGCAGAAGGAAGGACAAACAGATGTAGTGGTCTTTGTGGTCTACCCTACTTGTGATGAGTTGAATGTGAACATTTTATCCTTCTTTGCAATACCTGGTTCAAGAATGGCCAATCCTGACCAAGAAACATGGAAGGAAGTCTGCTGATGAATTTCCAAAAAAGGCTTTCTTTTTTCTAAGAGGATACATAGGAAGAAGTGATGGCTCTTCTCCCTCTGAATTTTGTCCTGTCTGGATGTGTACTGGATCTTGCTACCAGCCTGACATTAAAACAAATTCTGCGCTTGGTAAGGAAAGATGGAAAAACCTGCATCCTCGAGGATATTCTTCAGTCACAAAATCAAACAACTCCAGAGTCCACATGACCTCAGATTTGCTGTGGGGAGATACTGTAAGTTTCCTAAGTTAGTTTGCATCAGGGTTTCTGTTAAGTGCAACCCAGAGCATTCCAATAGCAAGATGTGATTTTATGGATGGTTTTGATCAGGTTTGGAGGAAGGCAAAGGAAGCCTGAGGGCCTTTGGACATGCGGAAGAAGTTACAGAGGGTTAGTGTACAGAGAAATGAGTTAATGATGGAGATTTATTTTCTAGGCCTCTAAAAATAGAAGATTCTCATTCTTCTGGTATGTTTCAATTACTTCTGATGAAACACAGAGGGAAGAGCTAGAATAGTTGACCTCTAAGAGGTCAAGTTTTGAGAGGTCAAAGTGGCTGCTTTAATAACACACTGAAGCCTGAACTTCATTTTTTTTGGTTTTTCAGCAGTAGATTATCTTTACATAACTTTTTTTTATGTGCAAAGACAGAAAAAAACAAGACAGGGTGATCATGTGCCTACTATTATGTAACCTAGTGCCAGGGAAATACTAAAGTATTTTCTATTTTCTTAAATGCCAGAATCTGACTTTGGAGTGCTTTCCATGAATCTTCACAATAAATGATTTCAACTCCAGGCTAATGTAGTCTTCTTCCCTCCCCTCCCTCTATCTTATCCTAGAGGGATTATGACTGGGTTATATAAGGCATTGTCTTTAAAAATTATATTAATAAAAATGCAGAGTCTTTTCAGGTTAAATTTTCTTTCTGATTGTTTCAAGGCACAATTTCTGTAGCTGGGAGAACTTTGACAAATACTGAATCAATTTAATTGAAGTAATATAGCTCTGGGCTTCCAATAAATGGGACGAGCAGGGTTTTTTCCTTATGTAAGGAGCTAGCTGGATGGCTCACAATTTTGAGCACCTGAAGGAAATGGTCAGAAATGGCCTCTGGTGAATCATAAAATGGAACAATCACCAGGAGCCCCTAATCTGGCATTATTTGGGCAGTATATTCATCCCAAACATGTAGATAAGAGCCAGGTTAGTTAGCACTGGTTTTTAATGATCACTAATCCCCTGAGAGAGAGGGAACATTTTTGTGGAAGCATAGTCAATACAGACATTCGAACTTTTATAAAATCTTTGAGGTCTTGTTCTTTCAACGTTTACTTATGGACTTCTCATAGGAACAAAATGCTGTACTTGGCACTGGGAACATTAAAAAGAAAATGCATGGTCCCCACTCATAAGGAAATTTATGGTTTACTCATATCATAATATTAATAAAAAGCAGTTGCAATACACATGGACAGGGCTATAATTGAGATATTTATGGCAAGTTATGGGATGGTAGAATGGACAATGTCTAATATGTTTAGGGGAGATCAGGGGAAACTTTTACAGAGAAAATAACTCTAGAACCAAGACCTATATACTGAGACATGTCAGAAGGACTAGAGTGGGGCAAAGTATTTCAGTCAGAGGAAACAGTATCAGCCAAGAGGAACTCCATGGAGGTTAAAGAAAAAAAGCATGGCATGTTAGATGTGGTGAATTGGGGTATAGCACAGGGTGTGTGGGAGACCATAAAGCTGGATCTGGTGGGGAGGGAGTTAAGCTCCAGGTGATAGCCTCATAGGAAATAATCTTTTCCTAAAATGGCTTCTTTCAAACATGGTTACAATTGTATGTTTCACAATTTCAAACAATTGTACCTCACAGAGTACAACTGACCCCTTGTATTTGTATTTCACAAACATTAAAAGCTCCTCTAGTAGTTGTTAACCAATAACTTACAACTACCCATAAAATGGACAGCCATTGCACAGTTTTAAATCTGGGTGTGACATAATTGTGTTGGCATTTTAGAGAGATTGTTCGCCCAGGATAGCATGTAGTGTGGACTGTAGGAACCTGAATCAAGAGGCGAGGAGCTTCATTGAGAGGCCATTGTATTTCTGAACTAAGAGAGCAGTCATGGGTTTGGGGATAAGGAAGCATATTTAGAAAAACAAGGAAGAGAGAGCCAATGAGACTCTGCTAATTTTCAGCAGCGTGTGCCCCAGCCTTTGACTCTCCTTCTTGAAGCCCTCTTCTCAGTTGTTTCTATCCTGGACATGAAACTATCCTAGTTTTCCTTGAACTGCACTGGCTGCTCCCTTTCAGTCTCCTTTGCTTTTTCCTGACCTCTAAATGTTGGAGGACACCAGTCCTGAGCCTCTTTTTTCTCTCCCTTCTCCCTAAGACATCATCCTCAAGTTTCATGGGGTTAAGAATTATTCATACACTGATAACTCACCAAATTCTATCTCCAGTCCCAACCTCTCCCCACAGCTCCAGTCTCATGCACCCAACAGCATAGTCAACCTCTAAAACTCAACCTCCCCATAGAACCCTTTGTTTTCCCCCAAGCAAACTCATTTCTTCCCCAATATTTTGCATCTCACTAAATGGCACCATCATCTACCCAGTTGCTCAGAAACCAGCAGAAAGCCTCATATGTCTAAGTAGAGAAGATTCTTAGGATATCTCCTAATTCAGTGAGGGCTGCCCCTGTTGTGCAAATCCAACCGGCACCACTTGCACTGCAATCTGTGCAAATGGCAACCCTTTTTCTTGTGTGCCCCAGTTGCCCTACATTACTTCATCCTATTTCTTAGAAAAAACTAAAGGAAGATTTTTTAAAATGATATTTCATGCTCCAGTATTTTCCTAAAATGTCTTCTTTCAAACATGGTTACAATTGTATGTTGTTTCACAATTTCAAACAATTGTACCTCACAGAGTACAACTGATCCCTTACAGTTATATTTCACAAACATTAAAACCTCCTCTAGTAGTTGCTGACCAATAACTTACAATGAATTCTGCTGGGACCATACTATAGGACTCTGCTTATGTTGGCATTTCAATAACTACTGAAGGATTGGCTCTCATATTCCAGGCTACAGTCTCATTTAGTTAATAAGAAATATCTTCTCTGCGTTTCACATAATATGGTTTCTATTTATCACCGTTCAATTTCTTTTCATCCAGTATTTGCCTCTCCATTATTATGAAGGATTCTAGTAGGCCTAGCTGTAATAGAGAGCCACAGTCTTCTAGAACACAAACAAAAATACTAAATACGAAACTCACAGGTACAAGCAAAAATATGCCATGCCATGTGGCTTATTGACTGGTGATGCAGCATTGCTGAGTATATGTGGAGACAAAAGTGACTCCATCTTGAATGCCAATCTGCCATGTTGACTTCTGATTTGCCCCAGTCCTGGGAATGCTTCCTGGTTTCTACTTTATTTACTGCTCCTAGTGCAAGAAAAATGTAATTTTGACGTTATAACACAAGTTATAGGCTAGGACACACACCACATTCTTGCCTGTTCTGGAGAACTGCCTTTAACTATCTTGGGGGAACACATATACCCCTTTCCTATGATATCTAGGCCTTGGGTCTGAGGGACAACAGCATGGAGATCTACCTTTCTTGCAGCCACCCAAGACCACGCGTCTGTCTGTAAGTTCTCTCAATACATCACCCAATACAGACAAGCTGGATTTGTCTGCCTTCTTTGGTTTCTTGGCTCTTCAGCATTTGAGAGTTGCTTTGCAGAAGTAGTCCTTTCATAAGGCAGTATGTAACCATCGGTCTCAAGAGTCAGTCTGACTCAGGTGCGCATCTTAGCTTGACCACTGCATGCTGTGTGTGGCCTGGGCAAGTTAATTTCTGAAATAAGCTTCTTTATCTGAAAATAAAATGTAACTCACAGGATTGTTGTGCAGATAACACGAGGTTCATATGTGCAAAATTCCTGGAATCTAGCAGACAAGAAATGGCAGTCATTTTGTTGAATTATTATTGTTTCTTTTCTCTGCACGATTTGGGATGCTCAGCCTGCCTAATAAATCAGAAGTGGTCCCATCACAGTTGATCTTTATGGAACATCTTATCCTGAATACATTCAGATTGAAAAATGGTCAAACTCTGGCTCTCAAAGTCCAGATTTGTTATCTGTTTTTAAGAGAAGAAACCAGGCATGACTCAGGAATTAATCTGAATATGTGGGTAATGAAGTCGTTTCCAATCTAAGAATGAATCTACACAGGAAATGAACAATTGAGCAAGCACCAAGTGAATTTAGAGGCACACACTGCTCCCAAAATATTAAAAACTGTGTGCGTTCATTTGGGCTCTTTGTCCCCATCCGTCCTGAAGAGCAGGAACAACATATGCTTCAGAACAGAGAGTGTTGCTCTTCTTATCAGAACACTGGGAGCACTTCACGGTGAGAAATCAAGTTGCCATTTCTAAACGAGGCCAAAGCTACCTGTGCCACAGCCACAAATCAGAAAGCCCTGAGCAGCTCTGCATCGTGATTTCCCTATTCACCTAACATTCTAAGCAAAGTGCTTTGTTCAAAATTAAGATATATTTCCTATCATCCTGCCTGGACACCAACCTTGCTAGGATTTCCAATCCGGTGCATAGAGTTGTTTTCGCCTCTTGATTCACTCAGACATATCAGGCACAAGAAGATTCATCTTGCTAAGTCTGGCCTTTGTAGCTGACCTATAAGAAAATTTTCCTCCCCCAAATTTACCATTCCACTTTCTCCAGAGGCCAGGTGGTACTCTGGAACTTTGACAATTATCCATACATTATGGGGTGGAGTGAGGAAAAAAGCAGTAACATTGTACATCTTATAGTTTAGGTGTCAAATGGAAGCTATTTCTGGGTGTAACGGCACTGGGGTGATACATTTGGGGGATTTCATATATTTCTGTTTATTCTTAACAAACTTATAAAGTAGGTTTACAGCGTTCTGTTTGAGAATCTGTCGAGACTCCAAGGCATGAAATGGGAGGTGCTCCAGATTTTCACTGTTCTGGATCCAGCCCCCAAAGCTTGCTCAGAGCTTCTGGAGATGTACTGAGGGAACTGAGTCCCACCACACTTACAGCTCTGAAAGCACCCAGCTTGGGGTAGTAGCACAGGAAGAAACACAACAACAACAACAACCACAAATGGCTTTGAAATCCCAAAGGAAATCCCAAAATGTCTCTTCATTTCCACTCAATGTTGAAAATAAAACTAATGGTATATAAAAACCCACAATGACAGTGGAATTAACATTTGTATGGAGACATGGCATTCTCAGCTGTCATGAAAACACTGATACTTCTCAGCTCTCATGTTCCTTCAGGCATTGCATCTAATTTAGAATTTAACCTGCCAGCTGACAAAAAGGCTTGGAGATCTTGAAAGATCTACTTGTTCTATCAATTAAGATGACATGTAAATGTTGAGAAGCTGCTCATTCCCAAGGAAAGTGTTCACCCAGGCAGTGGTTTCTATAGAGACACTATTCCCAAGCCAACACTGCCAAAAATAAGTGTTTACTCATTGAAAAAGGCCAGAGGAGGGGATTTCTGTAATGCAGGTGTGAACTGGAGATTCTGTTCCTTTCATGGCTGTTTGACAAGTTTTCATTAGTGCCCAGCTGAGCTACTAATAATTAAGTGTGTTTTTCAACTGAGAAATGATATTAGAATTAGTAATTGGGATGCAGATTTTTTTTTTTTTTTTTTTTAGCAGACTCTCTGGTGCCTCTTCTTTTTTTTATAGTTTTGTTTATTTTTTATGATACTTTTAGTTCTGGGATACATGTGCAGAACGTGCAGGTTTGTTACCTAGGTATACATGTGCCATGGTGGTTTGTTTGCTGCACCCATCAACCTGTCATCTACATTAGGTCTTTCTCCTAATGTTTTCCCTCCTCTTGCCCCCCACACCCCTGACAGGCCCTGGTGTGTGATATTCCCCTCCCTGTACTCATATGTTCTCATTGTTCAACTCCCACTTATGAGTGAGAACATGTGGTATTTGGTTTTCTCTTCCTGTGTTAGTTTGCTGAGAATGATGGTTTCCAGCTTCACCCATGTCCCTGCAAAGTACACAAACTCATCCTTTTTATGGCTGCATAGTGTTCCATAGTGTATATGTGCCACATTTTCTTTATACAGTCTATCAGTGATGGGCATTTGAGTTGGTTCCAAGTTCACTTTGCTTTTGTGAATAGTGCTGCAGTAAACATACATGTGCATGTGTCTTGATAGTAGAATCATTTATAATCCTTTGGGTATATAACCAGTAATGGGATTACTGGGCAAAATGGTATTTCTAGTTCTAGATACCCGAGGAATAGCCACACTGTCTTCCACAATGGTTGAACTAATTTACACTCCCACCAACAGTGTAAAAGTCTGCGTATTTCTCCACATCCTCTCCAGCATCTGTTGTTTCTTGACTTTTTAATGATCACTATTCTAACTGGTGTGAGATGGTATCTCATTGTGGTTTTGATTTTCATTTCTCTAATGACCAGTGATGATGAGCTTGTTTTCATGTTTTTGGCCACATAAATGTCTTCTTTTGAGAAGTGTCTGTTCATATCCTTTGCCCACTTTTGGATGGGGTTGTTTGTTTTTTACTTGTAAATTGGTTTAAGTTCCTTGTCAATTCTGGTTATTAGCCCTTTGTCAGATAAATAGATGGCAACATTTTCTCCTATTCTGCAGGTTGCCTGTTTACTCTGATGATAGTTTATTTTGCTGGGCAGAAGCTCTTTAGTTTAATTAGATGCCACTTGTCAATTTTAGCTTTTGTTGCAATTGCTTTTGGTGTTTTAGTCATGAAGTCCTTGCCCATGCCTATGTCCTGAATGGTATTGCCTAGGTTTTCTTCTAGGGTTTTTATGCTTTTAGGTCTTACATTTAAGTCTTTAATCCATTTGAGTCAATTTTTGTGCAAGATGTAAGGAAGGGGTCCAGTTTCAGTTTTCTGCATATGACTAGCCAGTTTTCCCAGCACCATTGATTAAATAGGGAATCCTTTCCCCATTGCTTGTTTTTGTCAGGTTCTTCAAAGATCCGATGGTTGTAGATGTGTGACATTATTTCTGAGGCCTCTGTTCTGTTCCATTGGTCTATATCTGTTTTGATACCAGTACCATGTTGTTTTGGTTACTGTAGACTTGCAGTATAGTTTGAAGTCAGGTAGTGTGATGCCTCCAGGATTTGTTCTTTTTGCTTAGGATTGTCTTGGCTATATGAGCTCTTTTTTGGTTCCATATGAAATTTAAAGTAGTTTTTCCTAATTCTGTGAAGAAAGTTATTGGTAGCTTGATGGTAATAGCAATGCATCTATAAATTACTTTGGGCAGTATGGCCATTTTCACAATATTGATTCTTCCTATCCATGAGCATGGGATGTTTTTCCATTTGTTTGTGTCCTCTCTTATTTCCTTGTGCAGTGGTTTGTAGTTCTCCTTGAAGAGGTCCTTCACATCCCTTGTAAGTTGTATTCCTAGGTATTTTATTCTCTTTGCAGTCATTGTGAATGGGAGTTCACTCATGATTTGGCTCTCTGTTTGTCTATTATTGGTGTATGGAAATGCTTATGATTTTTGCACATTGATTTTGTATCCTGAGACTTTGCTGAAGTTGCTTATCAGCTTAAGGAGATTTTGGGCTAAGACGATGGGTTTTCTAAATATATAATCATATCATTTGCAAACAGAGACAATTTGACTTCCTCTTTTCCTATTTGAATATCCTTTATTTCTTTCCCTTGCCTGATTGCCCTGGCCAGAACTTCCAATACTATTTTGAATAGGAGTGATGAGAGAGGGCATCCTTGTCTTATACCAGTTTTCAAAGGGAATGCTTCCAACTTTTGACCATTCAGTGTGAGATTGGCTGTGGGTTTGCCATAAATAGCTCTTATTATTTTGAGATACATTTCATCAATACCGAGTTTAATTAGTGTTTCTAGCATGAAGGGCTGTTGAATTTTGTCAAAAGCCTTTTCTGCATCTATTGAGATAATCATGTGGTTCTTGTCTTTGGTTCTGTTTATGTGATGGATTATGTTTACTGATTTGCATTTGTTGAACCAGCCTTGCATCCCAGGGATGAAGCCAACTTGTTCATGGTGGATAAGCTTTTTAATGTGCTCCTGGATTCAGTTTGCCAGTATTTTATTGAGGATTTCTGCATTGATGTTCATCGGGGATATTGACCTGAAATTTTCTTTTTCTGTTGTGTCTCTGCCAGGTTTTGGTATGAGGATGTTGGTGACCTCATAAAATGAGTTTGGCAGGAGTCCCTCTTTTTCTATCATTTGGATTAATTTCAGAAGGATTAGTACGAGCTCCTCTTTATACCTCTGATAGAATTCGGCTGTGAATCCATCTGGTCCTAGGCATTTTTTGGTTGGTGGGCTGTTAATTATTGCCTAAATTTCAGAACTTGTTATTGTTCTATTCAGGGATTCTACTTCTTCCTGGTTTAGTCTTGGGAGGGTGTATGTGTCCAGAAATTCATCCATTTCTTCTGTATTTTCTAGTTTATTTGCATAGAGGTGTTTGTAGTATTCTCTGATGGTAGTTTGTATTTCTGTGAAATCAGTGGTGATATCCCCTTCATCACTTTCTACTCTGCCTATTTGATTCTTCTCTCTTTTCTTCTTTATTAGCCTGGCTAGAGGTCTATCTATTTTGTTTATCTTTTCAAAAAACCAGCTCCTGGATTCATTGATTTTTTTGGAAGGTTTTTTTGTGCCTCTGTCTCCTTCAGTTCTGCTCTGATCTTATTTATTTCTTGTCTTCTGCTAGCTTTTGCATTTCTTTCTTCTTGCTTCTCAAGCTCTTTTCATTGTGATGTTAGGGTGTCAGTTTTAGATCTTTCCCACTTTCTAATGTGGGCATTTAGTGCTATAAATTTCCCTCTAAACACTACTTTAGCTGTGTCCCAGAGATTCTGGTATGGTGTTTCTTCATTCTCATTGGTTTCAAAGAACTTATTTATTTCTGTCTTAATTTTGTTATTTACCCAGTAGTCATTCAGGAGCAGGTTGTTCAATTTCCATGTAGTTGTGTGGTTTTAAGTGAATTTTGAAATTCTGAGTTCTAATTTGATTGCTCTGTGATCTATGAAACTGTTATGATTTCCATTCTTTTGCATTTGCTGAGGAGTGTTTTATTTCTAATTATGTGGTCAATTTTAGAATAAGTGCTATGTGGTGCTAAGAAGAATGTATATTCTTTGATTTGGTGTGAAAAGTTCTGTAGATGTTTATTAAGTCTGCTTGGTCTGGAGCTATGTTCAAGTCCTGAATATCCTTACTAATTTTCTGTCTCATGGATCTGTCAACAAGGTGTTAAAGTCTCCCGCTATTATTGCATGGTAGTCTAAGTCTCTTTATAGGTCTCTAAGAACCAGATTTATGAATCTAGGTGCTCCTGTATTGGGTGCATATATATATTTAGGATAGTTTACTCTTCTTGTTGTGTTGATCCCTTTACCATTATGTAATGCCTTCTTTGTCTTTTTTGATCTTTGTTGGTTTAAAGTCTGTTTTATCAGAGACTAGGATTGCAACCTCTGCTGTTTTTTGCTTTCCATTTGCTTGTTAAATATTCCTCCAACCCTTTGTTTAGAGCCCATGTGTGTCTTTGTACGTGAGACAGGTCTCCTGAACATGGCACACTGATGGGTCTTGACTCTTTATCCAACTTTCCAGTCTGTGTCTTTTAACTGAGGGAGGCATTTAGCCCATTTACATTTAAGGTTAATATTGTTATGTGAGAATTTGATCCTGTCATTATGATGCTAGTTGGTTATTTTGCCCATCAGTTGTTTCTTCATAGTGCCAATGGTCTTTACACTTTGGAATGTTTTTACAGTTTATTCATAGTTTTGTATGCAAAACTTCAATGTTTTGCAGTTTTTCATAGCGTCAATTGTCTTTACACTTTGAAATGTTTTTGCAGTAGCTGGTATCAGTTTTTACTTTCCACAGTTAGTGCTTCCTTAAGAGCTGTTGTAAGGCCAGTTTTGTGGTGACAAAATCTCTCAGCATTTGCTTGTCTGTAAAATATTTCATTTCTCCTTCATTTATGAAGCTTAGTTTGACTGAATATGAGAGTCTGGGTTGAAAATTATTTTCTTTAAAAATGTTGAATATTGGCCCCCAGTCTCTTCTGACTTGTAGGGTTTCTGCAGGGAGATCTGCTGTTAGTCTAATGGGTTTGCCTTTGTGGGTAACCTGACATTTCTCTCTGGCTGTCCTTAACATTTTTTCCTTCATTTCAACCTTGGTGAACCTGACAATTTTGTGTCTTGTGGTTGCTCTTCTCGAGGAGTATCTTTGTGGTGTTCTCTGTATTTCCTGAATTTTAATGTTGACCTGCCTTGCTAGGTTGGGGAAATTCTCCTGGATTATATCCTGACGTGTGTTTTCCAACTTGGTTCCATTCTCCCCGTCACTTTCAGGTACACCAATAAAATGTAGGTTTGGTCTTTTCACATTGTCCCATATTTTTTGGAGGCTTTGTTCATTCCTTCTCATTCTTTTTTCTCTAATATTTTCTTCATGTTTTATATCATTAAGTTGACCTCCAATCTCTGATATCTTTTCTTCTGCTTGATCAATTCAGTTATTGATACTTGTTTATGCTTCACAAAGTTCTCATGCTCTGTTTTTCAGCTCCATCAGGTTATTTATGTTCTTCTCTAAACTGCTTATTCTAGTTAGTAGTTCCTGTAACCTTTTATCAAGGTTCTTAGCATCCTTGCATTGGGTTACAACATGCTCCTTTAGCTTGGAGGAGTTTGTTATTACTCACCTTGTGAAGCCTACTTCAGTTAATTCGTCAAACTCATTCTCCATCCAGTTTTCTGCCCTTGCTGCCGGAGAGTTGTGATCCTTTGGAGGGGAAGAGGCATTCTGGGTTTTGGAATTTTCAGGTTTTTTTTTTTTGCACGAGTTTTTTTTTTTTGTTTGTTTTGTTTTGCTTTGTTTTTTAATCTTTGTGGATTTATCTACCTTTGGTCTTTGATATTGGTAACCTTCAGATGGGGTTTTTGTGTGGGCATCCTTTTTGTTGATGTTGATGCTATTGCTTCCTGTTTGTTAGTTTTCCTTCTAGCAGTCAGGTCCCTCTTCTGCAGGTCTGCTCGAGTTTGCTGGAGGTCCACTCCAGATCCTGTTTGCCTGAGTATCACCAGTGGAGGCTGCAGGACAGCAAAGATTGGTGCCTGCTCCTTCCTCTGGAAGCTTTGTCCCAGAGGGGCATTTGTGAGATTCCAGCTGGAGCTCTCCTGTATGAGGTCCCTGCTGACTCCTGCTGGGAGATGTCTCCCCATCAAGAGGCACAGGGGTCAGGGACCCAACTTAAGGAGGCAATCTGTCCCTTAGCAGAGATTGAGTGCTGTGCTGGGAGATCTGCTGTGCTCTTCAGAGCCGGCAGGCAGAAAGGTTTAAGTCTGCTGAAGCTGTGCCCACAGTCACCCCTTCCCCCAGGTGCTCTGTGCCAGGGAGATGGGAGTTTTATCTATAAGCCCCTGACTACTGCCTTTCTTTCAGAGATGCCCTGCCCAGAGAGGAGGAATCTAGAGAGGCAGTCTGGCTACCGTGGCATTGCTGCACTGTGGTGGATTATGTGCCCAGTTTGAACTTCCCAGCTTTGTTTATACTGTGAGGGGAAAACTGCCTACTCAAGCCTCAGTAATGGCAGACGCCCCTCCCCCTACCAAGCTCAAGAGTCCCAAGTTGACTTCAGACTGCTGTGCTGGCAGCAAGAATTTCAAGCCAGTGGATCTTAGCTTGTTGGGCTCTGTAGGGGTGGGATCTGCTGAGTGAGACCACTCGGCTCCCTGGATTCAGTGCCCTTTCCAGGAGAGTGAATGATTCTGTCTCACTGGTGTTTCAGGTGCCACTGGTGTACGAAAAAAACTCCTGCAACTAGCTCGGTGTGTGCCCAAATGGCCACCCGGTTTTGTGCTTGAAACCCAGGGCTCTAGTTGTGTAGGCACCCGAGGGAATCTCCTGGTCTGTAGGTTGTGAAGACGGTGGGAAAAGCATAGTATCTGGGCTGGATAGCACTGTCCCTCATGACACAGTCCCTCATGGCTTCCCTTGGCTAAGGGAGGGAGTTCTCCAACCCCTTGCACTTCCTGGGTGAGGTGACGCTCCAACCTCAGGATGCAGAATTTTTTAAGGATGAAGGAAATATAAAGCACTTCTGGATGGGTACTTACTTTTCAAATGGGGAAACTGAATGAACCCAGGAAAGGAGAAGCTAACTCAAGTCACTGACCGCTCTGGGGTCAGAGTAGATTCTGTTCTCCCAGCACCCAGTGAAGTGCTTCACCCCTCAACCCACAGCAGTATCTTTGTATCACCACTTCCAAACATGTGAGTAAAAGCTGCAGGTAAAGGAACTTCCAAATACCTCTTTAAGAATGCATAATCTTCACCTAGGAAAAAATTCCCTTCTTTTTGAGACATTTAGAAAAAATTAAAGCTGACTCTGAACAGTGACAAATTTTCCTAATTTCAAATGTGAGTTCAGGCACCCACCAGTTATATGGATAAAGTGATGAATATGAAACATGAAGAATTAAACAAGATACATATGAAAAAAGTTTTGCAATGCAATTTCTATTATTAAAATATTTTTTGTTTCCCTTCATCCAAGTCCGAGGACATAAATCATTTGTAGCCAATATAAAGAAGCAATATTCATGAAAAATATTTTATTTGTATTTTTTTCTAACCTCTAGCTGATTAAACAGGTACCTTACACTTATGAATTTGGAGGAAAAATAATAGTAGCTGCTTGTCATATCTTCTCACTTGGAAGAGTCTCTACTTTAAATTTTCTAAGATAAAAATTCCTTGTTCTATACTCCCAGAGGTTGAAACTTTAAAAAGTAAAATAAAAATTCTTTTGATAGGATGTTGGATAATTTAATAAATAGAAAGACCTTCAGTATCTTAGTAAGAAATTTATCTTGGTGTAAATGTTTGTACGTATTTCGTTATTTTTATCTCAAAAACACTTACATGTGAAGAATGATTCTTTCTAAAGACACACATTCCCTTCACAGAGAACAGCATTCTACAGTCATCAATTTAAAGTTGGAACCTCTGAGCTAACCTTTCTCCTTAATTAGATATAACTTAAGACAGGGTTTATTAAGGCTTTATTTTGTTATGGGCAGAATTTAAAAGCATGTATCAAATAGAAAAGCAAGGATTATACGCGTGGCAAAAACTAGGGAAAAGAGAAAATGAATGAGCAAGGACACAAAATGTACTTGGTACTCGTTATGGGTAAATATATAGATTTAGGTAAGCCCTTTGCATACTGCAGAGAATATTTGAAATTTCAGGAGGATTTTCAGCCTTGAAATCCTCATCCTTTTGAAAGGAACCCTCCAACCGTTTCAGTCTTGGTAAGAGAGAGGTCCTCCTCCTGCTATCTAAAAAGCTAGTCTTTTCCTTTCCCCATCCCCTGGTAGCTAAAACACAGACATGTATCTTAGACTCACCCAATCAGGCACTGACACCTAGAAATTTGTAATTTGAGGCAGTAAACTGGCTCTTTGGGAAAAAAACAAAAACAGACCTGATTTGTAATGTTTGCCACTTTCCATGGTGTAAATAACTCCCACCATGGCTGATTTCAAACTAAAACTCTTTAACACCAGCTGGTGAAATTCCTGAATGTTTAGCAGTTGTGTCTCATAAGTAGTTTCCATTCAGGTTCAAGTCATCATCGAGAGGGGATGATGCCTAGAGTCAGTGGAGGTGAGAGTGTCATGACATCAATGTCTGACCCACCCAGACAGCAGCAGCAGCAGCAGCAGGAACTAGCCTCAGTGGTAGAGAAACCAGTTCCAGGGAGCCAGCGGGGGAATCCCAACCAGCCATTCCTAGTGTTGACAATGGATTTCATTTTTATTTGCTTGATTTCTCTTAGCACCTGCTCATTTTCTGGCCCCGGTTCTTTCACCTTTCTGTCAATTTTGTGAGCATCTCAGTTGTCTCCCAGTAATTCCTTTTCTGATTAAGTCAGCCAGAATTGGTTTCTACTGCCTGCAACAAAGAGTCATGATACACTTTTAATTAAGCCTAATCACCCTTTGAGTAAGGTCCTATGATTATTGTCTCCAGTTTACAGGTGAGGAAATGAGACCCAGAGAAATTAAATGACTTGCTTAAGGTCACAGGCAGCTGGTAAGTAACAGAACCCAAATGCTATTTCCACTACACCAAGTTTCCTCTCAAAAACCAAGGCCATCTCTCTTCTGCATATCCAGTACTCATGGCATGCCCTTGGTTTCAGTCTCTGGCAAGCCTATATTATACAAGGAACATTACTTGGTGTGGAAAATTTTTGAATTTTGAAAATTTTGAGTTTTTGAAATAACTAACTTCTCCAAACATTACGCCCAAGTAATCATTGCCTTTTAGAGCAATCAGAATAAAATGTGAGATATCTATTTGTAAAGAGTAGCTGATTTCTTTTTGTAGTCCATCTCTGAAGGGATTTTTCTTCTTTAATAAATCATGCTGCAGAACCTTCGGGGTTTAACTAAGGAAGAAAAATTCCCTAGGATAGAGGGGCTGCTGAACAAGTGGTCTTGACTCAGTGTCATGAAATGTAACATCCCCTCTTGGGGTTCTCCTGCTTTCAGAATTTCAGCCACAAACGTACTATCTTCCAAGTGTGTTTTGCTCTAGTTTTAACATTCTGTACGACATAGACAAAACTTTTCTTTTGCACATCTTTAGAATAGCACTAATTCTGGCTGGAATAAGAAAATGCGAATAAACAGTTTAAGGAATATCAATCATTCTATAGGCAAAGCAATGCATTCTGATTCTACAATGGCTAGCTGGATCTCAGTATTGGTAAAAGTTCCTAGTCACAGACAACAGAATTCACTCTAGTTAGTTAAAGCAGAAGAAATGCACTAAAGAATATTAGAAAGGTCACAGAATCACTGGACGATCTGGAAGAATAGCATTTAGATTAAGCTACCAGGGACAACTCCCAGAACTAGCCCACAAAGCTGGCCTAGTAATGGGATAGCTGCTGTCTCCAACTCCAGAACCACTCAAACTTTTCTGTGACCAGGAGGTTGCCTCCACTACTATCAACCCCCAGAATACCTTGTCTTGTTCATTTCCACACCAGTGATTCAGGTGCCCCAATGCTCTGCCAGTTTCCACAGGTAGTATACCTCTAAGAACATACATCATATGTGCATCCTAGGGGCAAGGGAGGTTGGAAAGCATAATTACTTTGTTGAGGGGTGGGGAGGTCTCAACAGATGGAGAACTATGAAAATGTCCACTCACTCCTACAAATGGCATTACTTTTCCACATGCCAGGAGGGAGAAGCTTTGAGTTCCAAGTTGCCGGCATAATTTCATAGACATGTTGCTTGGGTTTCTCACTTTCACATGAGGAACTGCTTTTTAAGCATCTCAACTATTTTTTCAGTCAATTTTAAGATTAAGAGAGAAATCAAGTGAGAGACAGACAATGACGGATTGCCCTCTGCCTTTGATCTTTTTGTCTGGGTTCTTGCTTCTGAATAGCAATTAGCATCTTCCCCAGGATATTTACCCCATAAATACCTCTATCCCTCTTCTGAAATCTCATCCCTTACCTATGGCCATGGTCAAGGGAGGAGGGAGAAGGGTCTGTGTTCCTCCTTCAGGTCCAGTAGCGTAACGACACCTATGCCTGACATGGCCTGACGCTTGCCAAAACCCATGATCTCCTTTCCTTCCTGGGCACATAGGGAAACCACAGTTCCCAGGATCCTTTGCAGTTAGGTGTGGCCACAGAACTGAGTTCTAGCCAATGGAATCCATAAATAATGCACAGAGTTTCTCAGCCAAGGCTTTTACAAAGTGACTTTACCTGCCCCACACTCTTTTCCTCTTTCTTCCTGATAGATGCAGATGAAAATGAGGGCCTAAGAGATGGCAGAGACACTGATACAAGAAACCTGGATCCCTTAAACATTTCATAGAGGAAACGCACCCGTCATCCAGAAACACCCATTTGAACTCTTATATAAAAGAGAGACTAATTCCTCTCGTATTTGGGCCATCATTAGTTTGGGGGTCTGTTTATTCTTTGACTTAATCTATGCCAACTAATACATTTAGAACACAACTTTAATTCCCATCTAGTAAGAAGACTTGTGTACAGGAATTCTTTCTTTGTAACATCAAATATAAATATAAAATGGTTTTACCCTTAGTTGTAGCAAGTTAAACACCACACTTCCATTTCTGAATACTTTGCACTAGTTCAATGGCTTTATATTATAGGATTACAGAGGTCAAGACTGAAGGTCCATAGCCATCGTAGACTAGTTAGTTCACTCAGTTCCAAGGTCAGATGCCCTGATGCCTTTCAGCCGTCTTGCAAATGTGTTCCTTTGGTCACCAAGAGTTATTAGAGGAAGAGTGGGAATAGAATATTCCAAACTTATTATAACTTTTGAAAAAATTTCTCAAAATTTCCATGCTATTGTGAAGTTAGTGACATTGTTTTTTACTTGTCATGGGCAGCCATCCTTTTACAGTAATAATGTAAGCCTCATTTAGCAGTCCTAGCTAATGAATAGAAAAAGAGTTGGAGAATATGTGCATTATAGTTCTCATCATACTTATGATAAAAGAGTGAATTATTTTCCTTTTGAAGTTGCATTAACATGGTCAGACTAATGGGATACTATTTAGTGTATTGAAAGAGGTAGTTTATTGAATGGGCTCACGTAGGCATTCCCCAGAAGACTGAATGCATCTATAGAAAGTGAGCAATTTACTTCCTTTTCATAAGGAGGAAAGTTCTTTTGAGAGATAATTTCTTCACTTCTTTTTTTTTTTTTTTTTTTTGTTGAGACGGAGTCTTGCTCTGTCGCCCAGGCTGGAGTGCAGTGGCCGGATCTCAGCTCACTGCAAGCTCCGCCTCCCGGGTTCACGCCATTCTCCTGCCTCAGCCTCCCAAGTAGCTGGGACTACAGGCGCCCGCCACCTCGCCCGGCTAGTTTTTTGTATTTTTAGTAGAGACGGGGTTTCACCGTGATAGCCAGGATGGTCTTGATCTCCTGACCTCGTGATCCGCCCGTCTCGGCCTCCCAAAGTGCTGGGATTACAGGCTTGAGCCACCGCGCCCGGCCAATTTCTTCACTTCTAAAAACGGAAGAAACAAGAGCCATTAACAATAGCCTGTTGATTACACCTGTATTGATTTGAGAATATATAGCAAAGACAAACATGAAAGTATGTGTTCCTCTCTCCATGTAACTGCATATGTGCATGTGTGTATACATACATATATAAGTATATGATATGTTCATGGTAGTTACACTGTATGAAGTTGCTGTGGGCACAAAATTAGTGAAAACTGTACCACTGCATGCAGGGAAAACACATATCTATAATATAGATTTTATTTGTGTGTGTGTATTACAAAGATTATAGTATTAATTCCTGAGAACAATTCATCCCAGTAGATTATTTTTACTTTATTTTACAGAAAGGAAAATTATGGTCAGAAATGTTCAATGACTTGCCTGAGGACGTCCCACCATCAGGTGCCAGAGTTGAGATTCAAGCCTGGTCCAGTTGGCCCCAGAGCCAGAGCTTCCTGCACCACCCTGCACTGGCTCCAGCCTCTGGCCATCTTTGTATGAGAGAGTTGAACAAGAAGGCAGAACAGTTCTCTCCTGGAACTCAGCTGGGAATGCACGTGTCTGGGCAAATCAGATTTTTCACCACTCTGCATATATCCACGAATGACTGGAGAAGCACCAAGAGTGTTGATTTTAGGATTACACATACATTTTAATGAGTAAGCAAATTAACAAATATGGAATCTATAAATGATGAGGATTGACTGTGTATACATATATGACATACTTTTATGTCTGTATTTGTAAGCTACCAGCTTTTATTCATACAGATGTACATATATGTATATGTATATATATGCACAGCTTGGGGAATAGAAGCCTCATTCTCCAGAGCAAATGACAAGAGGATCCACCCTAACAACTAATGATTCAGCTGGTACAATCAAAGCTGGATAAGTAATGAGCCACTTTTGGAGAGAAGGGCTGTTCAATTGGTACTACAAAGCTTTCAAAACATCAGTAGCTATTTCCTTCATGACTAAGCAAGTGATTAGTTGTTCAGTAATTTACTTCTTACACAATTTCTTTAGCTTTCTAACAAAATTTTAACTGCTTGAATATTAATATATTTCCATTGCTTTTATTTTTCCTTATAACTATTTTTGCTTTTTTATAACCATCACTGGAACTTCTTGCCATCTTTCATGTTAGTTTCTGTGAAGTGGCAATCAACCAATTTGAATACAGTTGATTATTAGCTATATAGGGAAGTGGTACTCCCAGTGAAGTGTGATTTAAGGGGCACAACTAGACCCTGCCCTCTCCAAAACATCTCTTCCTGAGCTCCTGATATTCTTACTGAAAAGGAAAGTGTTAACAGATAGGCAAGTCAGGCAAGGGGCATTGGAAGTATCTTCTCCACTTTGTTTTTTCCCCAGCCAACTCTGAATTAAGACAATTGGGAAGTCTCAGTTCCAAAAAGCTGTTATGACACCTCTCCACCCAAAATCCAACCTTGGATTAGGTATCTGAGCCAAGTCCCACCTGCTCCTTAGCTGCACCTACTTACCACTCTCCATGAGCTCATCATTATGTGGAATACTGCCTGTTCACAAGACCATCTCATCTAGAACTTGAGCTTCTCTAGAATGTACCTTTAAGAGCTATGAGCCCAGTACCTTCACAAGGCTACAATCTTGGGGAGGGATCTTCCACTGCCACTTGTAAATGTTTTGTGTCCCTCTCCAAACCACATTAGTTTCTCAAGACCTACATCTAGTGCTAAGTAACCCCATATTACCTGGGGCCATTCTGCCCTGGGAAATGTAGGATAGCTCAATCCTAATTCCATGCCTTGGTGGAAACCAAAGCCTTCCCCCAAGTTTCTGCTAATTCCCAAGTTAGGGGGAAAGGATGACATTCTCATAGTCTTCTTTATCTCTTGGTGCCAGTTTATATGTGTGCATTTTCTTTCTCAAGTCATGTCTGCTGAAACTTGAAACTTATCCCCTGACACGATTTCCAAAACTTGTCCAAAAAAATTCTATCTGCTCTAAACACCCCTGAGTGCAGTTGACATTTCTGAGGACTTGGTCATCATAGGAAGAGGGTCTCATTACACACCAGAAAGCAAACAACATAAAACACAAATCAGCAATTTTTGTTTTTAAGAACTGTTGCGGTCTCCCTGCTTTTAGTTGCTGCCTTTAGCTCCATATAGTGTCCTAACTTCTCCCAGGTCACACTCCCTCTTTGGGGAAATGAAAAACAAAATAAAATCTTCCTCTCTTTGCCATATACAAAATAGATCAGGCATCCATATTTGTTACTTCAGTTACTGCCCACCTGGGAGCCTCAGCCTGTCCCTGCCACAGCAAGAAGTCTCATTAGGTTATTTTCTTCAACAAAAACAGTAAATCCTATGGTCAGCTGTTAAGATCTTTTGTTTTATATCCATCCCGTTACTCCTGTAATAGTTTACAAAGGATTTTCACACCAATTATCTCCTTTAATCTTAACAGTGCTGTGAGGGGGTTAGAGTAGGTGTCATTATCAGCCTTGGTTTAAAAATGAAAGAAATGAGATGAAACAAATGCATCACTCAAATCTGCATCTGTGGATGCTGTAGTGGGTTGAATAGTGTCCTTCTAAAATGCACACCTACCTGGAACTTCAGAATGTGACCTTATTTGGAAATAGGATCTTTGCAAATGTAATTACTTAAAGAACTCTAGATGAAATTATCTTAGATTTAGGGTAGACTCTGAATCTAATGACTGGTGTCTTGTTAAGAAAAAGAGGAGAGATATTTGACACACAGAGACACAGAAAAGGAGGCACAGATATGAAGACAGAGGCAGAATTTGGAGTGAGGCAGCCACAAGCCAAGGAACTCCTGGAGCCACCAAAAGCTGGAAGAATCAAAGAAGAATTCTCCCCCAAAGCCTTTGAAGGGGATGTGGCCCTGCTGACACCTTGGTTTCTTTCTCCTCCAGAATTGTGAGAAAATACATTTCTGTCGTTTTAAGCCACCAAATTTGTGGTAATTTGTTAGAACAGTCCTGGGAAACTAACACAGATGTCACATATGGAGATTTGTTTTAATTCGTCACTTCTTTCCCATATACATGGTGGCCACAGCTCAAAAATGTTCTATAAAACCAGCCTCCACAAAGAATGAAGTACAGAATCAGCTGCAGCTCCTGTGGCTTCTAAAGAAATCACCTCTGCTGTCTCAGCCATCGAGAATGAGACAGACTCACAAAGGCTTCACTCAGAAAAGGAGTTCATGGTGTTTCAGCCCCCAGTGAAACTCACAAGAATCCCAACCCAGCTCAGGAACTCAAACATCTAAATTCATAACATTTTCAAGAAACTTTCACTGGCTAAAAAAGGAACACTTTTTGGAATTCTTTTATGAATAGACTTTCTGGAACTCTGTCCAATATTTTATATGAGTATTTGGTTTGGGAGTTCTGAGAGGGCTGCAATCATCCTCTCCCTGCAGAGTCCTGGACAGCATTACCTCCTACAGGCTACAATATGTGATACTACTCAGAGTTTTGCCAACCAGAGAAACTCATCCAAACTTTAGCATACAGAGTTTTCACTGGGGCTTCTTTACATAGGCATGGTTGATTAATTCACTGGCAATGTGATTAATATTATTTGGAACTCACAAAAATCCCTGGGAGGGTGGTTGTATTAGTCTGTTCTCACGCTGCTATGAAGAAATACCCAAGACTGAGTAATTTACAAAGGAAAGAGGTTTAATTGACTCACAGTTCTGCATGGCTGGAGAGGCCTCAGGAAACTTATAATCAAGGTGGAAGGGAAAGTGAAGGTGTCCTTCTTTACATGGGTGGCAGGAGAGAGAAGTGCAGAGCCAAGGAGGGGAAAGCCCCTTATAAAACCATCAGATCTCATGAGAACTCACTCACTATCATGAGAACAGCATGGGGGAACCACCCCTATGATCCAGTCACTTCCCACAAGATCCTCCCCCCAACACGTGAGGATTATAATTCAGATTACAATTCAAGATGAGATTTCGGTGGGGATGCAACCAAATCATATCAGTGGTTTTGTTTTGGAGGTGAGGTTGCTCTGCATGCTGGGGTATCTATGTAAATAGGGGCTTAGTCAATGCAGACTGAACTGCAGAATGTGTATCATTCTGGCTGCATGGCATAAAAAAAAGTCTTCCAGTTCTCAAATGGGAAAGCACACGTTTTCTGAGCCAGTGGCTATAAAATTGACTCACATCTGCATCTTAATTGCATTTTACACATTCTGTGTTTAGTGCCTATTAATTAACGCGCAAGATGAATAAGTTTCGAGAGGCTCACAGAATTCTCGCCTGGGAGTTTTCTTTCTTAAGGAGTATACAGCTCTCCACTAACCTGGTTGCCCGGTTTTCTTTGACAAATTTCTGATGTGACAAATTTCAGCTGGGATGCACTGATAATATAAAGTGAACTTCTCCCCTTACAGACTCCTGCTTATATACAAACAGGAAAGCCACGGCATGGTTACTCCCAGCACAGAGAATGGAAAATAATGAGCGAGGGGAATTTCCCCTCCCCCATCTAAATATGAAACATACAAACATTGAAACTTCAGAAAGACAAATTCGAGGGTGGTCATTTACCTTGCACAAGGCACCTCTAGCAGGTGTTTGTAAGCGACAAACTTTCCACTGTTACTTGTAAACACCAATTACCCAGAGTTAAGCCAGACCTCACAGGTTAAGGGCACAGTCTTCTATAAGACTTCTCTCATTTTCAGACACCAGCTGCAAGTTTGGGGTCCCCAGGGCCACCCTCGCTTCTGATCAGCTGGCTACAAATCTAGAGGTCCTCATGGAGCCCCTCACATTCAATAATTCCCTAGAATGACTCATAGAACTCAGGAAAGAACTATACTTAAAATTACAATTTTGTCATAACAAAAGAATACAAGTGACAACCAACCAGGCAGAGACACAGAGGGGGAGTTCTGGGAGGGTCGCAATCATCCTGTCTCTGCAAAGTCCCACACAACATTACCTCCTCCAGGATACGATGTGTGATAATACTCAAAGAGTTTTGCCAAACAGAGAAACTCACCCAAACTTTAGCATGCAGAGTTTTTATTGGGGCTTCATTACACAGGCATGATTGATTGATTCATTGGCAATGTGATTAAACTCAGTCTTCAATTCTTCTCCCTTCCCTGGAGGTTGGGCTCCAGCCCCAAACCTGTAATCATAGGATTGGTCTTTCCAATGTGTCCAGCCCCCATGCTGAGTCACCACATTAGCATAAACTATCAGCTGTGATCTGAGGGGCCCACCATGAATAACATAGATAATGCTACCACTCAAGGAAATGTCCCGAGTTTAGAGGCCCCTTCCCAGGAATGGGAGACAAATGCTAGCCAAATTATTTGTTGTTGTAGTTGTTTGGTTTTGTTTTTTAAAAGATATTAAAACTCAGCTTTTATTTGTTCAGTTATAAAAACTTAAAGTTTAAATGTATGCTGTATTTCTTCTCAGAGCAAAAGTGTTCTTCTGTATTACTATCCTGTATAAATTTGTTTTTGTTTGTGTGTGTGTTTGTTTGAGATGGAGTCTAGCTCTGTCTCCAGGCTGGAGTTCAGTAGCACAATCTCGGCTCACTGCAAACTCTGCCTCCCAGGTTCAAGGGATTCTCCTGCCTCAGCCATTAAGTACCTGGGATTACAGGCACGCACCACCACGCCCAGCTGATTTTTGTATTTTTAGTAGAGACGGGGTTTCACCTTCTTGGCCAGGATGGTCTCGATCTTCAGACCTCATGATCTGCTCACCTCAGCCTCCCAAGGTGCTGGGATTACTGGTGTGAGCCACCGCGCCTGGCCAATCCTGTATAAATTTGTTAGCCAAGATAGCTACTTGTATGAAAGGAGAGGGAAGAGGGTGATGGACGGAAATGATTGATACAGGACAGTCCATCCTTCCAGATCTACTGGGACAGGGGAGTGAGGGTGGGAGAGAGATGGTCCCTCAGAGGCTCCCGTGGGTAAATGATGGGTGCATCCCTCTCTGCAGTCAGGCTGTACCTATACTTCCCAGTCCTCTAAGAGGTGTTATTCTGGCCATCTCACTCAGCCCAGTCCCTAATCCCATTCATGTTCCCTTTCCTCATGGGCTGCTCCTGTGCCTGACTTCCATCATGACTGGTTCTGATTAGGCCCCTGGTTTCTCTATCAGCCTTAGATCATTAAGACAAAGACATACTTGCTACCTTCAAACCTGTGCCTGGCATGTAAAATCAAGCAAAAAATGTTGGGAAGTCTTGGAGTATCTCTTCATATCCTTATTAATCACATCTAGATCACATTATTTTATGATCACAGTTCCATATTATTTTTTAATATAAAATGTGCATGTAGTAAAGAGTGTTTCTCAAAGTATCAATAGGAGATCAGCTATGTTTGAATGAGCTTTATTTTGCTACCGTGGTCTAAGGATCACCCAAAGGCTCAAGCTTGAACCCTGTGCAACTGGTTAGTTTCTCTGCTCCAGCTGGTTAGTTTATTTGCAACTGGTTAGTTTCTTTGCTCCATGACCACAGTCCTTACCTGAAGCTTAGCCAAGTCACTCCCCAGGAGGATCAAACCCTAAAGTAATAATGATTCAGTACAAATTAATCATTCAATGATACTAGAGGGGGACAAAAAGTCCATACTCACTGAAAGCATTATCTGCACATATGTGTGTATATTAATATATTTTTTCTGCACATTAGACAAATGCCACTGGCAAATTTAAAACAACTCAGATGGCTGGAGTTACACTGTCTTTATCTTATTTTAAATTATTCAGTGCACTCCACAACCTCAGCATCTCCTACATTCTTCTACAGCCTCTGCAATACTAGGCAAACTCAATGAGTGAATCACCACCATGCGTGAACCACTTTATCCTCATGGCCATTCTCTAGGAATCCACTGCAGCATTTTTCCCAGCAGATAACTTTCCCATTCTCTACCAACACAAACTTCCACTCCACCACTGCACCTGCTGGCAGGAAAACAGTATGAGTCTAGAATGCAGCCTTGCAATAGTAAGGTGTGATGTAAGTGTTCCATCTCCTAAGACTCTCATGGTGTCCAGTTTGCAATGAATTGCACATCAGTGCTCGTGATATAATGGATCTGGAACCTGACACTAACTTGCTGAGACTCTGAAGATATTGCTACTACCCTCTTTGTTTTCCGTGCACTCTTTCTTCCACTAGAGTACTTCTGCCATTATCCATTTCCTGCTTTAGGTTTAACCCTGGAGCCTCAAGACTGCCACCGAAACCAACATCTCCCCTAGAAGAGTTCCTAGACAACATTTCGCAGTTCTCATAGTCAACCAAGTCCAGTTGTGCTAGGCTCACTTCTTTGGCTCTGTCTATGAGCAAGGTGCTAGAAGGCAACTTCTCTGCAAAACATGTAGCTGCTTTAGTAGTTGTCTCTTGTCCTTTTCCAGAATACCCATTCTGCTATAGGAGATTCAAGTCTTTCATTTCTTGAAACTTCAGAATAACTCAAGTTACCAGTCTCAAAGGTAACTAGAGCTTCTGTGTCTGAAATCTGTCCAGCAGGAACATGTTCTCTTGAATTGTCACAGACGTTTCCATGCTGCTTCCTGTGGGTCTTTGGTTTTAGAAATCAAATGTCCACTGTTTTCTTGAAGATGCTCTGGTTTGGTGAACAACTCCTGCCTGGAAGGTCCAGGGTTCGGTTTACCACTGACTCCCTGATTGCTTCCCAGAACCGCAGCCTCCCCAAGAGAAACATTTTATGTCCCAGTCCTTCCTCATGTCCTTGTCCTTCCCCGTGTCCACAGGCTGCCCTGCAGCAACCAGACAAAAAGCATTCTGGCAAGACCCTCTCCAACAAGCAGGGCAGACAATATGGCACCAACGGCTGAGAGGCTGTGACTCCAGGAGACAATGGGACCAGGAAGGGGCTCAGGTCACACAGGAAGTGTCACCCAAATTCTTTATTATATACTCCTATACAAAGAGGACTCATCTCTAAAATGAGGAGAATAATAATGCCCCATGCATGGGCATTTCATAAAGATTAAAGTAATATATATTTTTGGAATATAATGCTATTAGTATTATCTTACTGAATCTGTGGTCACTGAACTTCAAAACACATCCACTGCTAACTCTGTTGTAAGCACCCGAGCATAGGGGAAACATTTTATTCATCTTTATACACTTCACAGTAACTGTGTCTTGCATAAAAGGTTTTCAATATGTATTTGCTGGTTTGTTTTAAAAATATATCTACATTTAAGGTTAGTGCATTTAAGATTGATATCTATTTGGCCTTGTTTGATTTTAATGTCAGAACACCTTTATATGAGAGATCAGAGGAGCAGCAGAAGCTGCATTTAAAACAATTTGAGCAATAGGCAACTCCAGGGCTACTCAAACATTGAGGAGAATAGACCTGACATCTTGATGAAAAAAAAAGCTTGTATGCATTTCTGTCCAAACTTCTAAAGTTTTAAAGACATTTTCTCAGCATTAAAAAGAGTAAGTTCTATTATGAAAAAAGATTTAAAAGGTACTATCCTATCCTATATACCTGAAGAAAAAGTAATTTTTAAAATGCCATTTGCAATAACAACAAAACTGTAAAGTACTTCAAATGAATTTACAAAAATGTGCAAGACACTGTAAATTTTTACTGAAAAGTATATCAGATTATGAGGGACAAGATTCAATATTTGTAAACATTCAATTATCCACAAATTTATCTGTAAATTCAATGCAATCCTAATAAAAATCCCCAACCTATTTTTTATATAACTTAGCAGTATCATGCTAAAATTAATATGTAAGAGTAAATGCAGAGCAGTAATCAAGGTAATTTTGGAAATAAAAAATAAATTCTAGTTCTTTAATTTCTAACACCAAACTTTATTATAAGGTAGAGTAACAAGCAATATAGTACTGAAGTAAGAATAGATAAGTGGATCTTTGCAATGGAACAGAAAGTACACATATACTGCATATGGAAATTTTGTATATGCTAAAAATGACATTTCAAATCTGTAGGTAGACAATTATGTAATAAGTGGCGTTATATCAACTGGGTATCCATTGGTAAAAAGAAATAAAGTATATCATTTTTTCATGCTAATTACAAAGTAAATTACAACTAAATTAAAATCCTAAGGGTAAGATTAAAAAGTACATAAAAGTGTTTGGCCCGGCGCGGTGGCTCACGCCTATAATCCCAGCACTTTGGGAGGCCGAGGTGGGCAGATAATGAGGTCAGGAGATCGAGACCATCCTGGCTAACATGGTGAAACCCCATCTCTACTAAAAATACAAAAACAAAATTAGCCAGGCGTGGTGGTGGTCACTTGCAGTCCCAGCTACTCAGGAGGCTGAGGCAGGAGAATGGCGTGAACCCCGGAGGCAGAGCTTGCAGTGAGCTGAGATCGCGTCACTGCACTCCAGCTTGGGCGACAGAGCTAGACTCCATCTCAAAAAAAAAAAAAAAAAAAAAAAGAAAAAGAAAAAAAGGTGTATAAAAGTGTTCAAAACAAATAAATGAAAATGCATGCATGAAATTGAGTAGGTAGATCCTTCTTAGGATTTTTTTTAAGTCATAAGAGAAAGAATTGGTAAATTGACTACTTTAAAATAAAACTTTTATAATATGACAAATAATATACAGAAAGATTTTTAATGGAAGACTAAGAGAAGATATATCAACATATGATAGACAAAATATTGGTTTTGGATAGACAAAGGAAAATTCTCTAAAAATGGAAGGAAGTACAAACAATCTAATGTAAAAATGGACCAAAAAAACCCGAGTGGGCAATCCACAGAAGGGAAACACAAATAGGGCATTAAATATATACAAAACAATGCTCAATTCCATTAGAAATCAAGAAAATGAAAATTAAACAATCACTTACTCTTGTTATATCCTTCAGGTTGGCAAAAAGAAATTGTTTGATATTATCAGCTGTAGCAGAGAGTATAGGTAAATATGTATTCTCATAGCCAGCTAACAGGATTCTATATGGGGCATAGCTTATGTTCTGATAATTCTGTTTTCTAAGTTCAAGGTATGTAAGAGTGAGATTGGCAACACGCTAAATGTCCACCAATACAAGAATGGCCAAATAAGCACATCTTTACAACAGCTGATGTTTAAGTGGGTAATATGAGATATGTACTATATAAGATACACTTATGCATACTGACATGGAAGATCTTGAACACAGACTGTTGATGGAAAAAAGCAGTTGCAAAACTACACATACAGAATGTAATCATTATGTTTGTTAAAAATACATATTTCCCTAAAATAGTATATATTTTCTACTTGTACTAAATGTTTGTAACTGCATGAGTAAATATATTCAAGAATGCTCACAAATTTTTCCTGTGCAGAGGGCACTAGGATTTGAGGAAGTAGGCAGAAAAGAATTTAGCCTTGCCTGTAACATTTTAATTTTTACAAGGTGAATGGTCTACTGTATTACACCTGTAACAGTAATAGCTGGATAAAATGTATCCTAACTCCTCCCTAGACTTTAGGGCACTTTTTACTGTATCCTTGGTTCATTGTGATGTTAAACATTTAAAACTCTGTGAAGTCAGTTCTACAATTCTCATTCTACTGATAACTAGACATTGGATTATATTGGGCTTCACTGTTTTTTCCCAATTTCATTATTCAAGTTCTCTACATTGTATTTAATGCCTTCTTGAAGAGATTTTTTGTCTAGCATTCTATTTTAGGAGGACAGAATGACAGAAAAGTTTTTGATGCCTAATTTTCTCCTTAGCCTTAATTTGCTTGAATAATTCTCTTTCTCTCTCATGTTGTAATCCAAACGGATTTATCTTGATAAATCGTGTTGAGGAAAAAGCAAATATTTTTTGTATCCCAAGAGACTTCACAGAATAAAAAATAATTGCTTTGTTGTTTTTTTCTGTGCTTGTATTCCTACCCCAAATATTTCACAGTTGTCTTCAGAAACATTGTGTACTTTAAGAACTCAGCAAATGTTTTCTTTAAAAAGAGAGAGAGATCACACGCCATCAGCCCATTTGTTTCCCCTCTAGACCTAGGTGAAATCCATCTACTCTGATGCTCATAAAATGGGGACCCTCCTGTCCAGAACATCATTTCTCTATGAGTATTTTTCTCATCCCTTTGATTTATTTCCCTGCTTTTGTCATTGTAGAGAGCTATCTTGAATCATAAAGAAAGCCCTATCTTTTATATATCTGAAAAAGACAGGGATATAATTGAACTCTACCCACAGGTATAAAATAAAATAAGCCCATAAATACAGCCATAATGCTGGAAAAGTCTAGAAAATGTTTGTGTTCTCATTATTTTAGGAACTAAGGCTTTAAGCAGCAAACAGCATATGAATCTGAACTGACAGGTTATATGAAAATGAGCAGAAGGAGGCAAATAAGGTGTGACTCATCCCTAGGGTCATTTATCTCCAGGAAACAGGTTGCACATATTTCTGCCCCTTGGTGGGGAGTACCTGAGGGGTAGGGGACAGGGCACCCACCAGCAAGCTTTACAAGCACTAAGAAGTGCCCACTGACCTCTGGGTTGGTGGGCCTGCTATCCTCCTTCTCTCCACGCCAGAGAATTTCCCTGGGCCCTGAAGCTTTGAACCCTAACAAATGATGTTATGGTTATTCATCCTAATCCATTTTAAGCTCACAGGCTTCACAGTCACCTCAGCATCTGTTACTGTCTAATGATCTTATATATCCAGTCACAGAGATGGCACGATGTGGTAGTAAAAAAGCCTTTTCTCCCTCTCGGGGCAACCCAAGGTCTCACATCTGGCACATATAAGTATCAAAGTGAAAATGGAAGCAAGGAGAGGCATATAGGCAAAACAACAACAACGACACACACACACACAAAGAGGTGACAATAGCTGGAATGAAACCACCTTTGAAAAATTATAACAGTGAGAAAAATCTGACATAGCTGACTCCACCATGCTTCTAACCTCACAAGCTAATGGTCTTTGCTCATTCCTGGGCGCAGGTTAAGTTAACTATGGAAGAAATTTAGTTTATAGTTTAACTTTAAAAACAAACTCTCCCGTCCCAAAACTAACCCTCTCCTTGCTTGGATATAAAAACCACCTTCGTAAAGCTAACAGACTGGCCACAAAATTAGAATTGTGGTTCAAGAGTTATGTAGCCAGAGGTCAAAAGATTTGTAACCTCCCCAATTTCTCTTTTAGATAACATCACAATTGTAAAAACTAAGACAGATGTTTGAGGTATTTTTCAGACCTTGCATTTTGATGCTATCCCAGCACCATTTATTGAATAGGGACTCCTTTCCCCATTGCTTATTTTTTCCAACTTTGTCAAAGATTGGATGTCTGTAGGTGTTTAGGTTTATTTCTGAGTTCTCTATTCTGTTCCATTGGTCTATGTGTCTACTTTTGTACCTGTGCCATGCTTTTTTGGTTACTGTCTTCTTATAGTGTAATTCGACATTGAGTAATGTGATGCCTCCAACTTTGATCTTTTTGTTTAGGATTGCTTTGGCTGTTAGAGCTCTTTTTTGGTCTAATATGAATTTTACAACACTTTGAGTTCTGCGAAATATGAGATTGATAGTTTGATAGGAATAGCATTGAATCTGTAGACTTCTTTGAGCAGTATGGCTATTTCATAATATATTGATTTTTTTTTTTTCCTATCCATGAGTGTGAGACGTTTTTCCGTTTATTTGTATCATCTCTGATTTCTTTCAGCAATTTTGTAGCTCTTCCTTAGAGGTCTTTCACCTCCTTGGTTAGGTGTATTCATAGGGTTTTCTTTCTTTTTTTTTTTGGCTATTATAAATAGGATTGTGTTCTTGATTTGGAGCTCAGCTTGAACACTATTGATATATAGAAATAGTACTGATTTTGTACATAAATTTTGTATCCTGAAACTTTTCTAAAGTGGTTTATCAAGATTATGAGCCTTTTTGATGGAGTCTTTAGGGTTTTCTAAGTTTAAAGCCATATCATCAGCAAAGAGAGATAATTTGAATTTTTACTTTCCTATTTGGATGCCTTTTATTTCTTTCTCTTGCTAATTGTTCTGGCTAAAACTTCCATTACTATGTTGAATAGCAGTGGTGAGAATGAGCATACTTGTTTTATTCCAGTTCTCAAGGGGAATGATTCTAGTATTTGCCCATTTAGTATGATGTTTACTGTGGGTTTGTGATAGGTGGTTCTTACTATTTTGAGGTATGTTCCTTTGATGCTTACTTTCTGGAGGGTTTATATCATGAAGGGATGTTGGATTTTATCACAAGCTTTCTCTGAGTCTATTGAGATAATCAGATGGTTTTTGTTTTTAATTATGTTTATGTGGTGAATCACATTTATTGATTTGTGTGTTCTAAACCAACCTTGCATCACAGGAATAAAGTCTACTTGATCATGGTGAATTAACTCTTTGATGTGCTGCTGGATTTGGTTTGCTGATATTTTGTTCAGGATTTTTTTTTTTCTTTTTGCCTATGTTCATCATGAATATTGGCCTGTAGTTTTCTTATTTTGTTGTTGTATCTTTGTCAGGTTTTGGTATCAGAGAGATGCTGGCTTCAAAGAATGAATTAGGGAGGAGTCTCTTCTTGATTTTTTGGAATAGTTTCAGTAGCAGTGGTACCAGCTCTTCTCTGTACATCTGGTAGGATTTAGCTGTGAATCCATCTGGTCCAGGGTTTCTTTTGGTTGGAAGGATTTTTATGAATGACTCCATTTCAAAACTCAATATTGGTCTGTTCAAGGATTCAATTTCTTCTTGGTTCAGTCTTGGGAGGACGTATGTGTCCAGAAATGCATCCATTTAGTCTAGATTTTCTAGTTTGTGTGCATGGAAGTGTTCATGATCATCTCTGGGACTTCTTTGTATTTCTGTGGTATCAGTTGTAATGTCACCTTTGTCATTTCTGATTGTGTTTATTTGTATCTTCTCTCCTTTTTCTTTGTTAATCTACTTAGCAGTCTATCAACATTGTTTCTCCTTTCAAAAAGTCAACTTTTGGTTTGTTGATTCTGTGTATGGACTTTTTCTGTCTCAACCGCATTCAGTTCTGCTCTGATTTTAGTTATTTCTTTTCTTCTGCTAGCTTTGGGGTTAGCTTACTCCTATTTTTCTAGTTCCTCTAGGTGTGATGTTAGATCATTAATCTGAAATCTCTCTAACTTCTTGATGTAGGTATTTAGAGCTATTAAATTTCCTCTTGACACTGCTTTTGCTGCATCCTAGAAATTTTGATATGTTGTGTCTCTGTTTCCATTTATTTCAAACTTTTTTGATTTCTGCCTTAATTTCATTGTTTACCAGAAGTCATTCAGGAGAAAGTTGTTTAATTTTTATGTCATTGTGTGGCTTTGAGAGATCTTCTCGATATTGATTTTTATTTTTGTTCCACTGTGGTCTGAGTGTATGGTTAGTATAGTTTTGAATTTTTGAATGTATTTATTGTTTTATGGCTGAGCATGTGGTCAATCTTAGAGTGTGCTCTATGTACAGATGAGCAGAATGTATATTCTGTGACTGATGGGTGGAGCAGTCTATAAATGTCTGTTAGGTCCAATTGGTCAAGTGTCAAATTTAAGATCAGAATTTCTTTGTTAGTTTTCTGCCTTGATGAACCCATCAAATGTTGTCAGTAGGGGTGTTGAAGTCCCCCACTATTATTGTGTGACTGTCTTTTTGTATGTCTAAAAGTACTTGTTCTATGAATCTGTGTGCTCCAATGTTGGTGGGGGTATATATCTAAGACAGTTAAGTCTTCTTGTGGTATTGAATTCTTTATAATTATGTAATGCCCTTCTTTGTCCTTTTTTACTGCTGTAAGTTTAAAGTCTATTTTATCTGATATAAGAATAGTGACTCCTGTTTTTTTTGTTTGTTTGTTTTGTTTCCCATTTGAGTGATAGATTTTTCTTCACCCCTTTACTTTGAGACTATGGGTGTTATTGCATGTCAAATGGGTCTCTTGAAGACAGCAGAATGAATGGCTCTTCCTTTTTTTTATCCAACTTGCCACTCTATGCCTTTTAATTGGGGTGTTTAGACCATATACATTCAAAGTTAGTATTAGTATGTGAGGTTTGGATCCTATCACGGAGTCATTAGTTGGTTGCTTTGTAGTTTGTATTGTATAATTACTTTATAGCATCTCTGGACTGTGTACTTAAGTGTGTTTTTGTGGTAGTGGGTATTCTTCTTTCTTTTCCATGTTTAGACCTCTCTTGAGGAACTCTTGTTAGGCCAGTCTAGTGGTGATGAATTGCCTTGGCAATTGCATGTCTGGAAAAGATTTTATTTCTCCTTCACTTATGAAGCTTAGTTTGGTGGAATATAAAATTCTTGTTTGGAATTTCTTTTATTTAAGAATGTTGAAAATAGGCCCCCAAACTGCTGTAGGTAGAAAGATTTCTGCTGAGAAGTTTTCTGTTAGCCTTATTGGGTTCCCTTTGTGTGTGACCTGATCTTTTCTGTTGCCTTTACAATTTTTTATTTAGCATTGACCTTGGACAGTCTGACGACTATATTCCTTGGTGATGTTCATTTTGTATAGTATCTTGCAGGTGTTCTCTGGATGTCTTGTACCAGATGTCTACCTCTCTGGCAAAACTGGAAATATTTTATTTGATTATTCCTTCAAATATATTTTCCAGGTTGTTTACTTTTTCTCCTCTCTTAAGAATGCCATTAATTCATAGGTTTGGTTGCTTTACATAATCCCATATTTCTTGAAGATCTTATTCATTTTTTAAATTCTTTTTTTCTTTATTTTCTGACTGGGTTAGTTTAAAAGATCAGTCTTCTAGCTTGAAATTCTTTTTTCTGTTTGGGCTAGTCTATTGATAAAGGTTTCAGTTGTATTTTGAAATTACTTAAGTGAGTTTTTCAATTCCAGAAGCTCAGATTGATTCGTTTTTAAGATGTTTATCTCTGCCTTCATTTCCTGGATTGCTTTAGAAGTTTCTTTGTGTTGAATTTCAACCTTGTCCTGGATCTCACTGGGCTTCCTTGTAATCCACACTTTGAATTCTTCATCCTTACTTTCTGAGTTTTCATTTTGATTAGAGACTGTTGCTGGATAGCTAGTGTGATCCTTTGATGCTGTCACAGCACTCAGATTTTTCATGGTGCTAGAATTTGTGCACTGGTTCCTTCTCATCTGAGGCTACTGACACTTCTAATTTTTGTCATTATTTTCATGCAGATAGGATTTTTTTCCCTTTCTCTTTTCCTGTGTTATTATTTTCTTCCCCTTTGTCCCTCTCCCTAGGGGATATGACTGTAGAGAATGTAGGGTAGAATCTTTTGCCTTTGTTTCAATATCTCTATGCACTTCTGTCAGCCAGTTTTATATTGGGCAGTTCAACCTACAGACAAGTTAATGGTTCTAATGAGTAAGAGCCAGATGTGGCCAACACAGATGGGTATATGTTTAATCCTTGTTTACTGGAGAAGGTCTCTGTTTCTGGAGGCAAATGGCAGATCCGTGGAGTTCACAGTGGCTTGAGCACCCTATTCAGCACCATAGCTGAGGGATAAAGATGGTTGGGGCTAGATCAGGCCTGCTTACAGGTCACCCAATGGCAGGCACAAGCACCAGCACCAAGGGAGGTCCAGAGCACAACCACCAAGTGCCCAGAGGTGTGTCTAGGTGTGCCTTGGGACTGAAGAGGAACTTCTTTGACTTTGAGTTCTCTGCACAGGGAATGCAGTCACCTAAATTCCAAACCCAGGAGAATGACTGCTCTAGATGCCTGGAGCTCTGCCTGGGCGTGGAGTTTAGAGGGCCCCATTCCACCACAATCTCTGCATAAGGAGGGTGGAGTGGCTCAGGCTGCTTATGCATGTGATGCACTCCAAATGCTTAGAGGTCAGCCTGGACATGGGGCAGAGATGGCACCATTGCACCACAATCTATGTGTAGGATGACTAGGCAACTCAGGCTGCTGGTCTAGGTGGGTGGAAGATCCAAATGCCTGGAGAACTGCTGGAAGTAAAGTGGAAAGGGCCCTGCTGCACCACATTCTACGTACAGGAAGGGTAGGGTGGCTCAAGCTGCTGATTCCATCAAGGGGGTGCTCTAACTGCCTAGAGATCTGCCTGGATATGGAACAGAAGAGGCCCCATGGCATCCAAATCTGAGCACAGGAAAAGTGGAGCAGCTCAGGATGCTGATCTAGAAGAGCAGGTGCTCTGAATGCTTGGAGATCAGCCTGGGTGTGGAGCAGAAAGGGCTCTACTACATCACAATCTCAGGGGAGCAGGCTGGGGCACCCAGCAATGGCACATGTAGATCAGTTCCAGGTCCCCAAACTGGCCCTGGCTGCACATCTTCTCACCAAGGAGAAACTGGCTGTTGGCCCTCTCCTCCTGCACCAGACCTGCAACTGGGGAGAGAACAATTCCAGTTCCTACAGCTTGGCTGTTTTCCATACTTGTCACTCAACTCTGACTGTGAAGGCTCCTACTCAGCTCCAGAGCAGGTGCTCCAATCTCTCGTCCAAGACTAAAATGCTGCATGGCCATGGTGCCAGGCTACCAAATAATGACCGATGTTTTATGCACCCAGATTAAAAATGGTGCCACAGTCTCCAACTCAGGCCTGGGAAAATGCCTGCAGCTTTGTCTGGTGTCCTTCCCTTTCAGTGTCTCCAAGCCTCTCCCCAAGTTGGTGCCAGGGCTTTGGAGAAACAAAGTGCTCTTCCTTAGCCTGAGTTGTATGGATCCCCAGTGCAAAGGTGAATCACAGAGGGAGGCTTTCTCCTCCTGTCCTGTTCTGGGGCTTCACTCACTTTTGTCAGACAAATGCCATCATCGGGGCAGCTTGCCCGCCTTCTCCTCTCTGGGACCTGGGGTGAGATGTCCTTCACTATTCTGGTGGATTCCTGTTTTCCTTCTTGAATTAAAGCCCGCAGAGTTGATCTTTATGATTGATTTTGCTATTTCCAAGCGGCTAAGGCACACTGAAAACCTCTAATCAATTAACTTGGAAAAAAACAAAACCAAACCTCTGTTTTATAACACTACATAGAGCTCTGCAACTGACTCAAGCATGCAGTTTGTCACACAAATAGGGTTGTTAGACTGACATCAGGTAGTCATTTGAACTAAAGGTGCCTAAACATATTTCCAGGAGTATTTGCCATAAAGCAGAATCTCATAATATAATCAACAATAAAGTGTAATCTCTGTTAGCATTATGGCCTTTCGATCTTATTTTCCTATAATGTCTACATTTCTGAAGAATTGATTTAGAAAAAACAATCAACATTTGTATAGCACTTTATAATAGGCAGAGTGCTTCAAATATGCGAGTTTACTGATTCACTTAGTAATTTGAACTACAAGTGGATTCTGTAGTGCTCAGGTTTGTGTTTATGGGTACTGCGTGGATGTGTAAACCTCTTAAACTCCCTTAATCTCATGCTTTCGAATTCTACTATGATTCTTCTGGAACAGAAGAGACCCTTTTCTCTGATAGTCCGATATTCACAAGAGCTTTATTACTATAAAGAAACATTATTCCTTGCTATGACTAAACTCTTACACATGGAGACAATGGTAATGATTTAAAATAGTGGGAAGTGGAAAATTACAGTACTCGATGTGAAAGTAGCCTAATGATTACACCTTTTCTTTTTAGCTCCAAGGTTTATGAGTTACAGTTGATATGAAATTGAAGCTATCCCTTATTATTATCTGAAGTAGGATATTAAAATATAAAGCAGTCCTCATAAGGTGTTTTGTTTTAGCTTTTTACTTGGGTGGTAGTATAGCACCTTCTTTAAGAATGTAAACTCTTGACTAAGAATCTAGGCTTCCTGGGTTTGAATCGCAGTTTCACAACTTTATTAGTTAGATATTCTCTTGGGCAAGTTGTTCAAGCACTTGAAATCCAATTTCTTCGCCTCTAACATGAACATCAGAGCAGTGCTCTTCATAGAATCACAGGGAGAGTTTAACAAGATCATCTATGAGGAGCTCTTGGCATAGTGCCTAGACTCTGTGAGCTCTGTTTATGTGGTCTGTTGTTAAAGCATTTTACAGTCAAAGAGAAACAATCACATCAGCTGAATGGGAAGCTGAAATTCTATCCTTTTCTTGCACATAAATAAAATAGAAGACTGCTTTTATTTCTTTTTTCCTTCTAGGAAGAGAGGGAAGAAGCTGCTCCTGTCATTTAGTGATGGAATCTAACAGTTTATTTCAGCAGTCCCCAACCTTTTTGGCACCAAGAACTGGTTTCATGGAAGACAATTTTTCCATGACTAGGGGATGGGGGATGGTTTTGGAATGAAAATGTTCCACCTCAGATCATCAAGCATTAGATTCTCAAAAGGAGCATGCGACCTAGATCCCTCGTATGTGCAGTTCACTATAGGGTTTGACCTCCTATGAGAATCTAATGCCACTGCTATCTGGCAGAAGGCAGAGTTCGGGTGGTAACGCTCACTCGCCTGTGTCACCTCTTGTTATGTAGCCTGGTTCCTAACAGGCCATGGCCAGTATTGGTCTATGGCCCAGGGGTTGAGAACTCCTGGTTAATTTGACTTAATGAGTTTGCCAGGGTGGTAGATTTCCTGTTGTTGTTTGTTTGCTCGTTTCTTTGTTTTCACTTAGATTCATCAAGGAATAAAAATTTAATTCTGGCCCAAGATGCTCTTCCTTAAAGCACAGTAAGCTTTCTGTCAAATATATATGAAAATGAGATTTTTTAAAATCCTGCTTTGATTTTTGCTATGTAATAAAACATCTCTAAACTTAGAAGCTTAAAAATAATCATTTATTAGCTGATGATTCTGTATGTCAAGCAATTTCACCTGGGTGTCACTAAGCAGTTCCCCTGCTAGTCTCACCAGGGTTCACTCATGTTATTGCAGCTGGCTGGCAGATTGGCCAGGGGTTGGTCTTGTATGTCTGGTGGTCAGCTGTGGTAACAGAGTGACTGGGACACATGTCTCCAGTGTCCAGCTGGGCTTTTTCACATGACAACTGGGTTCCAAAAGCACTAAGGTAAAGAACAAGTCCCAGAACACAAGCATTTGTCAGACTCTGCTCATACCATGCTTGCTAATGTCCTGTTAGTCAAAACAAGTCATATGGCCAAACCAAGATTCAAAGAGTGGAGAAATAGACTCCACCTCTTGATGGGAGGAACTGCAAATATAGTGTTATCACTTGTTCCTTAGTATTGAATTATAATCTTTAGAGAAAATTAAAGCTACCTTATTACAGATAGCATGAACATACAGAATAATGAAGAGAATCTACCAAACTGAAATACTGTGTGTAACTTAATGTTGAGGTAGGAGTTGTGTTCAATTCACACAAGTAAGTCACAGTCCTTTGGCTTAAAGACGTTGTAGAAATGAGATAACACATGCAGAAGGCCACACTACAAGGTCGTTTGTGATCAACATTATGAGAATGACCCAGTTATTGGAGTTATCTAAAGAAAGAAATCCCCGGTCCCTGTGGGAAATGGGGGATGAGAAAAATTCCTTGGAGGAGGTGAGGTTTAAATGGGGCTAAAGAAATGGCAGGATTTGCAAATACAATTTAAAATATACTATATATCAAGGGGGTGGGTGTCAAGTTCAAGGATATTAACATGGGCATGAAGTCTGAATATTTAAATACAGTAAAGATGCCCTAATGGGTTGGCAGAAGTGAGACAGCAGAATGTATTTGAGATTCATAGTTGACCAATTTCTTTCCATGCCTAAGTTAAACATAGAACTGGAATCAAGGATTTGGGGTCTCTAAAGGCCAGACTGCTATTCCTAAAATATTGTTCCTACCCTTTTCCTCTTTTGCTCATTGAAAAATCTTTGATAGCTGCCTTTTCTACATAGAATAGAGTTTGTGCCACAGAGCCTGGTGTCAAATGTGGTTTTGTCATATGCCTCAAATTGTGTTTCCAGTCTTCTCTCTCACTACTTCCTATTCCATTTAAAAATTTTTCTCAGGAGTGGTATTCATTAAAAATTAAGTATAGAATCTCTCTTCACCTGGCTTAAAAATTTTAAGGCCTATTTTATTTTCAAAGTTAATGTTGGGCTTTGAGTAACAGCATCAGTGAGTTCTAGTCCCTTAGAAGCAGAATTTGGAATGAAATTACAAATGTTCTTTGAGAAAATAATCAAAGGTAGCTCTACCATCTAACTTTTATTTTACATTTTAAGTATTTTGCTCAAAGGTTTTTTTTTTTTTTTTTTTTTTACTACATAGGTCCTAGCAAAGGATGGTGTATCAGCCCGTTCTCATGCTGCTAATAAAGACATACCTGAGACTGATAATTTATAAAGGAAAGAGGTTTCATTGACTCACAGCTGGTTCAGCATGGCTGGGGAGGCCTCTGGAAATTTATTATCACGGCAGAAAGGGAAGCAGACCCGTCCTTGTTCACATGATGGCATCAAGGAGAAGTGCCATGCATAGAGGGTGGAAAACCCCTTATAAAACCATCAGATCTCGTGAGAACTCACTCTCTATAACAAGAACAGCATGGAGGTAACCACCCCCACGATTCAGTTACCTCCCACCGGGTCCCTCGCATGACATATGGAGATTATGGGAACTACAATTCAATATGAGATTTGGGCGGGGCACAGCCAAACTGTATCAGGTGATCTGCCATCAGTCAATATTGAGTTCCCACTGAGTACTCTGCACTGTCCAGGATTTATTTTTAAATCCTGTCTCCTGTTTGTCTGGACTATCTGAACATTTATTGCTTAAAAAATATGTGAGTTTGTGAACTAATTTTACGAGTGTAACCTCGTAATTAGGCAGTGAGTGACAGGATATGTCGTTTTCAGTATATAGTATAATAAAAATTAACATTTACCAGAAAATACTTTCTAAATGAAGTAGTTAAGCAAAAGGAATTTTTCTAATGTTTGAAGTTGTGAGATATTTCTTGACAGGCAATGTTCAACTTTTTTAAATAACAAAATCATATTTGCCTAAGAACCAAAACAAAGTTTGATTAGCAGTCTCCTGATTTTTCTAGGACATTGAGTGTGGCAGTGAAATTTTTTAGTGTAAAATTTATTAAAATAATGTGATTTGTTTTTTATGAATTCTCAAAATTCTAGAATGGAAGATGCTTTGTATGTAAATTTAGATCTGCTTACTATTTCTGAACAAAATAAAACAGGGCAAATCAAGGACTCTTACCTAAGAATAGGCAGCCTCAGGCCTCTGCACGACCTTTTTTTCTCTAAATTGTTGTGGTGTTAACACAGTCTGAGGGAAGCTCTGTACATACAATCCAATTACTGCTCTTTTTACATTTAGTTTATTTTATATTTTAGAGGGATGAAATCTTGCTATGTTGCCCAGGCTGGTCTCAAACTCCTGGGCTCAAGCAATCCTCCTGCCTCAGCCTCCCAAAGTGTCAGGATTACAGGCATGAGCCACTACTTCTAGCTCAGTGATTGTTCTTTTAACATAAAAATTCCAGCCACTTTGATACGATTTATTCTGGACTTCTCAAGAAATTGGATTAACTGCTTCTAGAAAGAAAATAGGTTTGGTAACCCAGTCCTCTGGAAAAGTTCAGCTACATCCAGCATCCCATGTTTTAGACTCAACGCAGGAAGATGAAAAGGCCATTCATGTGGATTTCTATCAGCTCGGATATTTGCAGGCACAATGAGTTTCCAGAGCACATCATGTTTAAGGGGAAGCTTAAAATAATTGCACCAAAAGCATTGTCCAAGGGAGCTCCTTTTCTTGTAGCCAGTTCTGAAAAAAGGTCTTTCTTTTTTGCTGAAGTACTATTCTGTTTAAGAATCTTTTCTCTACCATTAAATTTAGCCTAATTGTACCCTTTTGTCTGTGAGTCTTTGATATTAACAGCAAAGAAGAGTTTCCAATTCTGAGATCTGTTTGAGCCAAATTTTGAACAAATACTTACATGCAATATTTGTTCCCCCTCTCTGAAATAGTAGGATATGTATGATAATGTAATTATTTGTTTATTTTTAGTGCAGGTAGGATAGCCCTGGAAAATGGCAAATGGTACCCGGGTGCAGTGGCTCACCTCTGTAATCCCAGCACTTTGGGCAGCCGAAGCGGGCAGATCACCTAAGTTTGGGAGTTTGAGATCAGCCTGGCCAACATGGCAAAACCCCATCTCTACTAAAAATACAAAAATTAGCCAAGTGTGGTGGCACGTGTCTATAATCCTAGCTACTCAAGAGACTGAGGCAGGAGAATTGCTTGAGCCCAGGAGGCAGAGGTTGCAGTCAGCCAAGATTGTGCCACTGCACTCCAGCCTAGGCAGCAGAGCAAGACTCTGTCAAAAAAAAAAAAAAAAGTTAAAATAACAAACAAAGCCTTAATAATTTTTATATTAAGATATATAAAAACATATAGTTTATACTATGTATACTACAATTCTCCAGATTTGATATTAGCTTCTAAGTATACATGTTTACCTCATATTTTGGTCATGCATATATCAGATACTCCTCCTATGCTTAAAAAGGTTTCGTATGCTTTGGTTTGATTTGATTTGGTTTGGTTTTCCCACAAATGAGCCAAGCTATGGCCAAAGATGCAAATTAAAAACAATGGTGTCAGTGAATTATATAAAGGTATCCTAAAGGAGCACAATCTATGCATTAAACACAAATTGGCAAAAAAAAAAAAAAAAAAAAAAATGTAATTTCTACATCTCTCAAAACCTTTCTGTTTTTTTTTTTTTTCCCCTCCCCATGTGCCCCTACTCCATTGGATATCAGGAGAAAAAATAATTTAACCAAATCTGATAAATTCCACTCTATCTAATCCTTTAAGCAGTTTTAAGAAAACTCCATATCAACAGGATAAATGTCCAGACCTTCAGATTTTCTTCTCCCACACTCTTCATGATATCACCCAGGTGTGTAAGAAAGGGACTCTGTAATATCATGATGATTTTGAGACTTGACTTATTCCTGGTGCTGTCTTCTGCCTCCTCTGTTCTCTACAGCATTAGCCCCATGTCCACTTTGTTCCTGGGTACTGTGAAGGTAAGTAAAAACATTTGGAATTTTCCCTGTTGCCCAAAGGGAAAGAGACTTCATCTCCTCTCTTTTTTAAAGCATTTCCATAAGAAACCTAATATCTATGAACCCTTCTTCTCCTCCTTCGACATGTATGTCAATCTTTGCAAAGGTTAGGTAAGCTTTTTGCCAACTTCAAAAGCCAGAAATGTTTTGCTTAAGGTCTTGGAACCCATCTCTTCTGAAATATGAATATTGAGAAACACAGCAACCCTATCTCCTCATCACTGTGGGAGATTAGTTTAGGTGCCCTGCTCCAAGCTGTCGCCACCTATTTGTCACAGAGGGGCATAGACTCTAAAACAAGGAATCTAAGCAGAAGAAACTTTAAGAAACCAGAAAAGAGTGTTATACACACCTTAATTTAAGGCATGAGCATTCATTTGCATAAAACTAAGACAATTATTTTATTTTGAACAGGTAAAAGGTATAAGTAACTGAGAGTGTGTCCCATAATAGGCTTTCTCTTCAACATTTTGACTCAAGGAAATTGTGGGATTGGGGCTAGAAAGTGTCTTTTATTTGGTTAATTTTGTTATCTACATTATACCATGTAGTACAGGGATGTAATTGACTTATATTTGACTTATAAGCTAAGAATAATATTCACATAAAATATGCTAAGTAGTTATAATTTGGGAGATTAAGCTATGACTCAGATCATAGTTAATGCATATATTACCACCGTTCTACTAAACCATGGGTTCCCAGCCCCTAGACTGCAGATCAGTATCAGTCTGTGGCCTGTAAGGAACCAGGCCACACACCAGGAGGTAAGTAGTGGGTGTACAAGAATTACCACCTGAGCTCTGCCTCTTGTCAGATGAGTGGCATTAGATTCTCATGGGAGCATGAACCCTATTGTGTATTGCACATGAGAGAGGTCTACGTTGCTTGCTCCTTGTGAGAATCTAATGCCTGATGATCTGAGGTGGAAGAGTTTCATCCTGAAACCCCCTAGGTCATCCAGGGAAAAATTATCTTCCGCAAAGCCAGTCCCTTGTGCCAAAAAGGTTGGGGATCATTGTACTAAATAAAACACTAGTTTTGATTTAGTCTCAATCTCAATGAGTTTCAGACATGATTTATCCACATTTTCACAGTTTATGACAAAATCAATTTTATTATTCCACTAAAAAACTGCTCAAATACAAACAAATTCAAAAGATAGCAGAAGACAGGAAATAACTAAGATCAGAGCAGAACTGAAGGAAACAGAGACACAGAAACCCCTTTAAAAAAAAACAGGAGCTGGATTTTTGAAAAGATTAACAAAACAGACAGACCTCTAGCCAGAACAATGAAGAAGAAAAGAGAGAAGAATCAAATAGACACAATAAAAAAATGATATAGGTGACATCACCACTGATCCCACAGAAATACAAACTACCATCAGCGAATACTATAAACACCTCTATGCAAATAAACTAGAAAATCTAGAAGAAATGGATAGATTCCTGGATGCATACACCCTCCCAAGACTAATCCAGGAAGAAATCGAATCCCTGAATACATCAATAACAAGTTCTGAAATTGAAGCAGTAATTAATAGCCTACCAACCAAAAAAAAAAAAAAGAAAAAAAAAAAAACCTCAGGACCAGACAGATTCACAGCCAAATTCTACCAGAGGTACAAAGAGAAACTGGTATCATTCCTTCTGAAACTATTCCATACAATAGAAAAAGAGGGAATCCTCCCTAACTAATTTTATGGGACCACCATCATCCTGATAACAAAACCTGGCAGAGACACAGCAAAAAGAGAAAATTTCAGATCAATATCCCTGATAAACATTAATGTGAAAATCCTCAATAAAATACTGGCAAACCGAATCCAGCAGCACATCAAAAAGCTTACCCACCATGATCAAGTTGGTTTCATCCCTGGGATGCAAGGCTGGTTCAACATATGCAAATCAATAAATGTAATCCATTACATAAACAGAGCCAATGATAAATATGCAAATCAATAAATGTAATCCATTACGTAAACAGAGCCAATGATAAAAACCAAGTGATTATCTCAATAGATCCAGAAAAGGCCTTCAACAAAATTCAACACCCATTTATGCTAAAAACTCTCAATAAACTAGGTATTGATGGTATCTCAAAACAAAAAGAGTTATTTATGACAAACTCACAGCCAATACACTGAATGAGCAAAAGCTGGAAGCATTTCCTTTGAAAACCATGACAAGACAAGGATGCCCTCTCTCATAGTATTGGAATTCTGGCCAGGGCAATCAGGCAAGAGAAAGAAATAACTGGTATTCAAATAGAAAAAGAGGAAATCAAATTGTCTCTGTTTGCAGATGACATGATTGAATATTTAGAAAACCCCATCGTCTCAGCCCACAATCTCCTTAAGCTGATAAGCAAATTAAGCAAAGTCTCAGGATACAATGTCAATGTGCAAAAATCACAAGTATTCCTATACACCAACAATAGACAAGCAGAGAGCCAAATCATGAGTGAACTTCCATTCACAATTGCTACAAAGAGAATAAAACACCTAGGAATACAACTTACAAGGGATGTGAAGGATCTCTTCAAGGAGAACTACAAACCACTGCTCAAGGAAATATAAAAGGACACAAACATATGGAAAAACACTCCATGCTCACGGATAGGAAGAATCAATATTGTAAAAATGGCCATACTGGCCAAAGTAATTTACAGAGTCAATGCTATTCCCATCAAGCCACCATTGACTTTCTTCAAAAATTAGAAAAAAATAGTTTAAATTTCATGTGGAACCAAAAAAGAGCTCATATAGACAAGACAATCCTAAGCAAAAAGAACGAAGCTGGAGGCATTGTGCTACCTGACTTCGAATTACTACAAGACTACAGTAACCAAAGCAGCATGGTACTGGTACCAAAACAGATATATAGACCAATGTAACAGAGCAGAGGCCTCAGAAATAATGCCACACATCTACAACCATCTAGTCTTTGACAAACCTGACAAAACAAGCAATGGGGAAAGAATTCTCTATTTAACAAATTGTGTTGGGAAAACTGACTAGCCATATGCAGAAAACTGAAACTGGACCCCTTCCTTACACCTTATACAAAAATTAACTCAAGATGGATTAAAGACTTAAACATAAGACCTAAAACCATAAAAACCCTAGAAAAAAATCTAGGTGATACCATTTAGGACATAGGCATGGGCAAAGACTTCATGACTAACACACCAAAAGCAATGGCAACAAAAGTCAAAATTGACAAATGGTATCTAATTAAACTAAAAAGCTTCTGCACAGCAAAAGAAACTATCATCAGAGTGACCAGGTAAACTACAGAATGGGAGAAATTTTTGCAATCTATATATCAGACAATGGGCTAACATCCAGAATCTACAAGGAACTTAAACAAATTTGTAAGAAAAATCAAACAACCCCATCAAAAAGTGGGCAAAGGATATGAACAGACAGCTCTCAAAAGAAGACATTTATGCAGCCAACAAACATATGAAAAAAAGCTCATCACCACTGGTCATTAGAGAAATACAAATCAAAACCACAATGAGATACCATCTCACACTAGTTAGAATGTAGAGAAATAGGAACTCTTTTACACTGTTGGTGGGAGTGTAAATTAGTTCAACCACTGTGGAAGACAATGTGGTGATTCCTTAAGGATCTAGAACTAGAAATACCATTTGGCCCAGTAATCCCATTACTGGTTATATACCCAAAGGATTGTACATCATTCTACTATAAAGATGCATGCACACATATGTTTATTGAAGCACTAGTCACAAAAATAGAGACTTAAAACCAACCCAAATGGCCATCAATGATAGACTGGATAAAGAATATGTGGCACATATATATCACGGAATACTATGCAGCCATAAAAAAGGATGAGTTCATGTCCTTTGCAGGGACATGGATGAAGTTGGAAACTATTGTTCTCAGCAAACTAACACAGGAACAGAAAAACAAACGCCGCATATTCTCACTCAAAAGTGGGAGTTGAAAAATGAAAACACATGGTCACAGGTAGGGGAACATCACACACTGGGGCCTGTCGGGGGGTGGGGGCTAGGGGAGGGACAGCATTAGGGGAAATACCTAACATAGATAAAGGGTTGATGGGTGTAGCAAACCCCCATGGTACATGTATACCTATGTAACAAACCTGCATATTCTGCACATGTATCCCAGAACTTTAAGTATAATAAAATTAAAAATAAAATAAAAAATAAAAAAATTTAGAAAAAACTGCTCAAGCAATCTAACAAAGGAAAAATAATATAGCTTCAAGTTGATAAAGCAAAGTGAAAATGATTACATTTCTGCTTAATTGTCACATTTGGGATTTTCTAAAGAATGCATTCATTTCTAGAAAGCACCATTACGTTGTTTGTGCCCAAAAGTTGATGAGCTATCCTTAAGCAACAAATTGGTCAGCTGGTCGGTTACATATGGTTATACTGGTTCTCCAACAGATGGCTTCATTGTTTTTACATAGTCCTTTATATCCAATATGAGGTGGTAATAAATCCCTTGAGGAATAGTTATCATGTCTCCTTTCTTCATACAAATCTGAATTAATTTATTCTCTTTATCCCTTACATAAAAATATCCACTTCTATCAAAGATATATTGAATTTTAGCATCCACGTGTAGATGCTCTTGATCAGTTATCTTAATCTACAAGACAAAACTTCTGTTTCTTTGTACAAGTATTTTTCTAATTCACCCGTGCCTACAGAAACATTTTCTTTACACTTTGATAGTTTATTTTTGCACATGATTATTATGTCAATACAGAAATAATTTCAGTCTTTTAAGATATTTTCTAATTTTGGATCATTCTTACATTTGTCCTTGTCCAGTTTCTACTGAAAGATATCCAGTCAATGAGGTTGCTCCAGGCTGACGGGGCACCTGAGCTCTCATTAATGAGTTTCCTTTAGCTTGAAGAATTGGTTACATTAATTGCTGCAAGTCCTAGATGACATGGCTCAAGCCTCTGTCTTAAACCTCATCCTTTTACTTTTAAGCTATTTATCTTTATTTTGGAAGCAGGATATAATTGGCTCTTGCTTTTTAAAAAAAAAATACAATCTGACAATCACTATCTTCAACTGTGGTGTTTAGGCCATTTACTTTTATTGTGAGTAAGGATATGATTGTGATTAAATCTACTATCTTGCAATTTGTTTTTTATCTGTTCCATCTGTCTTTGTTCCCTCTTTTTTTGCCTTCTTTTGGATTGAGTTTTTCTTGATGATACCATTTTACTCAATTTATTAAGTTGTTAGCTATACAGTTTTGTGGTTATTTTAGTGGTTGCTCTAGGAATTACATATTTTTAATGTAATGCAGTCTATCTTCAATATCATACAACTTCACATGTAGCATAAGAAATTTAGAACAGTATACTTCTATATCCTCCTGCCCATCTTTGTGCTATTGTTGCCATACATTTTAGTTCTTCATATGTTAGGAACCCCATAACACATTGCTGTTGATTTTGCTATAAAAAATTAATTATCTTTAATAAGATTTAAATAAGTAAAAAAAGAATTTTATATTTATCAATATAGTTTCCAATTGAGGTACTCCTCATTTCGTTGGTTGATCCATATTTCCACCTGATGTAACTTTTCTTCTGCCTGAAAGACTTCCTTAAATGTTTCTTTTATCTCTGACTACTTTTAAGACTTTTTTTAAAATCACTGTTTATAAGTAAATTGATTACCATGTATCTTGGTATAGTTTTCTTGATATTTCTTATACATGAGGTTTGTTGAGCTTCTTGGATTTGTGGGTGATGGTTTTCATTGAATTTGGGAATTTTTTGTCTTTTTGTTTAAATATTTTTTCTCTCCTCCCTCCACTGGGGACTCCAATGACACATACATGAGACCACTTGAAGTTTTCCCACAGCTTGGTGAGGATCTCTTCAATTTATTTATTTATTTATTTATTTATTTATTTATTTATTTATTTTTGGTCTTTTATCTCTGTGTGTTTAATTTTGTATAGTTTATATTGGTTTTTCAAGTCATTAATCTTTTTTTCTGCAGTGTCTAAAGTGGTGTTAATCCAATCCACTCTATTTTTCACCTTAGACATTGTAGTTTTCGTATCTGAAAGTTTGATTTTTTCGACTTAGCATGTTAAATCTTTCCTCTAATTTTCTTGAACATATGGAAAACAGTTATAAAAGCTGTTTTAATATTTGGTCTACTGGTTCTGTATCAGTTCTGAATTGGTGTCAATAGGTGGATTTTTCCCTCATTCTAGGTTGTATTTTTCTTATTCTTTGTATGCTGGCAAGTTTTGATTGGGTGCCAAACACTGTGAATTTTATCTTGTTGAGTGCTGGATATTTTTATTATTTATATTTATTTTATATTATTCCTATAAAAATTCTTAAACTTCGCTTTGGGATAGAATTAAAGTACTATAAACGGTTTGAGTCCTTCAGGTCTTGCTTTTAAGCTTAGTTAGGAGGGACTAGAAGAACACCATACTCCACTACTGATGTTAAATTCTTCTGAGTACTCTACCCAATACCTCAAGAATGAAGAAGATTTCCACTTTGGCTGACAGGAACAAGAATCATTCCTTGCATTATGTGAGCTCCAGAAATTCCTTTTAATCTTTTCAGGTGGTAGTTTCTTGACCTTGAGTTTCTTCATCAACTGCATGCACTGATCAGTAGTCAGATGATTACAGGAAGGACCCTCCGAAGGTCTCCAGGGTGCTCTCTCTCTCTCTCTCTCGTTGTTTCCTCCTTAGCATTCAGCCCTCCGCACTCCAATTTCCTTTCCTACCCTCCCAGAGAAGTATCCTCAACTCAGGGAGACCACCTGGCTCCATCTCAGTCCCTGCTCCCTGTGACATAGACCAGAAACTCTCCAGGCAGTAATATGGGACAATCATAGCCCACTTCATTTGTTTCCCATCCCTGTCCATTGTCTGATGTCCAATGTCTTGAAAACTGTTTTTCATGTATTTTGTTTGATTATTTAGTGTTTCTGGTGAGAGAGTAAACTCAGTCCCCACTGCTCCTCTGGGCCAGTATAGAAGTCTGGTTGAGTCATCCTCAAAATGTCTTGGTTTGTACAATATATTACATTGCCACTTTACTTACAGATAATATGTAATAACATTTCAAATTGGTTTGATGTAAATGTGTTGCTTTTTTTATATTATTTCCCCCAATATTCAGACAAAAGCTTTTCTTGAAGTAGGACCTTTCTATTAAAGTGAGATAGGAACATCTTTCTCAGGCCTTCCAAATAGCAAATGTAAAATAAGTTGAAAATATGACACTTTGAGAATTATTTTTAACTCAGGTCTCTAATACGTTCCCAAGGCTCTTTGGGGAAACTAAAGCTGTCCTTGAATTGTATTCTCATTCTTAAGAGTAAGCAATTCAGAATATGAAAACAGTAGAAGGGCAAGAATTTCAGATCCTATGTCAAGAGAAAATTCCTATTTCCTTTCTTTAGCAGAGTATTAAGATAGTAGAAGTGGGACTGACATTGTTAATAATGAAAAGAGATAGTATCAACCAAAACCCACAATTTTCTAGGAGATGTGACTAAACCCCTATTTCAACTTGAACTCTGAAATAAGTGTAACTAGAAGTGTTAGAAAATAAAAAACACTCTCCATTCAGCCTCCTCAAACAAAAAGTAGGCTTTATAGGAAAACTAATCAGGCTTTCATCTGTTATAATTTTGGAGCTTTAACTTAGCTTCCATGGAGATTAAGGAGCAGCCATTAAGAAGTCAGTGGCTCAGTAATGGCTTCATTTCTTATTCCAGTTAAGTCTAAAGTGCACAAATTGAGAGTTGAGGTGGGGATGAACATAATGTGCTAAAACAGCTGTGAATAACAATGTAGAGAGACTAACATTTCTGTGGGCAACGATTCCTCATGGACTATGCTGCACTTGGAAAAATGGTTTCTTCCTTCTTATAAATGGTAGTGACTTCAAAGCATCTAAGAATTAATATTTTCTCTTAAGGAGTGTGTGTATTTAGTGGGAGAGAAAGACAGAGACACCGAGATTCTGGTCCTTCGGATCCCTGTTGGACTCAGAAAACAAAGACACTATCAATTTGGTAACTGAGTCTTAGCGACAGAAAAATCAACTCAAACTGGCTTAAAAGATAAAATATATTGTCTCATATAACTGAACAGTGGAAGAAAATTCAGGCATAGCTTGTTCTAGAATCCAAGATTTCCTCTTCTACTCTGTGTGTGTGTGTGTGTGTGTGTGTGTGTGTGTGTGTGTGTGTGTGTTCCTGCTACTTTGGTGCAACATCATCCTCAGGCAGACTCTGTCCTCTGGGTTCCAAGATGGCTGCAGCAGCTCCAAGGTTATGTCCTTCCTCATACAGGTCCATCGAAGGAGAAAGATTTGGGAGACAAAAAGCTACTTCAGGAATCTCCTGCAGAAGCAGCCAGCATTGCCAGAAGCCCCAGCAAATGTCTCTTCTTGTTTCACTGTTTGTTATTGGCTATGTTGAACTGTATCCTGAACCAATCATCAGAACCAGGGGTATAGAATATATTTATTGGATTAAGTTCACCCCTGGAACTAAGGAGAGGAGAATCATACCCCAATCTCATGGCCCAGCATAGGGAGAGAGTGACTCCCCAAACAGGAAATCAGGTACTGTTTGTGGGAAAAGAGGAGAAGAGGTGACAGATAGGGTGTGGGTGTGTACAAGGAACAACCAACAGATATCCCTTAGAGAGACATATTTGGTAAGATTTTGTAGAAGACTGCTCAGTGACTGACAGTGTCCATCCTGGACTGTCCAGCTGATGGTCCCAGTTAGGGAAATGGGATGAATTCAGGGCCAAGAGTTTTACACAAACAGAATGAGATTGTCTGCAAAATAGATGTTGGAAGGAGATCCAAAAAAATAGAGAACTTAAAACAAAGGTATTTCAAGAGAGAATGAAACCCCCAGGAGAAAAAGGAAGATTAGGAAGTGAATCATTTCCTGGTAGGCTTTAACTTCTGGAAGACTTTTCCATTGGATCTTGGGGAAATTGAGTTTTACTTAACATTTCTAAGTCCTCTGCCTTTTAAAATTCCACTCAACTTTCTCCAACCTTCTCATAAACTTTAATGCATTTCTACAACACAAGGTGATGGTGCTGTAGAGGTATGAGAGACTGGAACTAGAAGTAACAGTAAGATGAAACATTGTACCTTTTTGAATATGTACTATGTGCCAGGGCTGTTTTGTGTCCTTTACCTGTATTAGCTCAGAACAACTCTACAAGGTAGGCTATATTTTCCGCAGCAGCATCCTCATTTTACAAACTAGGAAACTGACATACAAAAAGATTAGGTGACATGTCCAGCTACAGTGTTTATGTTCTTAATCACTGTGGTATGCTACCACCAAGGTGGTGTAGACAAAATCTCACCTTCATTCACCCCACCATGGAGACTAAAGTTCATAAATTCCAGGCTATGGCATGCAGCCAAGGCTGGGACTAGTGCACACCAACACTGCCCTTACACAGCCCTCAGAATAAAAGCCTCCTTGCACTTTTCTCCCTAGATGCCTCACCCTAGTCCCAGCCCCATGATATCACAGGGAGGAGTAGCCCATAGGAAGCAGAGGGTGATAGTGCCAATCCCATGACTCAGAGGACTGGCCATCACTGGAATGAGTATATGATAACAAAATCCCCCCTTTTCCAATAGAGCAAGAATACAGATAGTTTAAAAGGGAAGGAAAAGCTGACACTGGAGCTATCCACAAATGAGCAGAAATTGCTTTCTATTAGGATGGTCATAGAAAGCCTCCTGGGAGACAGTGTATATGAACTGAGACCTGAGAAATAGATCATTAGATATGGTTTGGCTGTGTCCCCACCCAAATTTCATGTTGAATTGTAGCTCCCATAATCCCCACGTGTCGTGGGAGGGTCCTGGTGGGAAGGAATTGAATCATGGGGACAGGTTTTTCCCCTGCTGTTCTCATGATAGTGAACAAGTCTCATGAGATCTGATAGTTTTATAAAGGGGCAGTTCCCTGTACATGTTCCCTTGCCTGTCACCATATAAGATACGCCTTTGTGGGGGGAGGTTCCAAGGTGGCGGAATACAAACAGCTCTAGTCTGCAGCTCCCAGTGTGAGCAATGCAGAAGATGGGTGATTTCTGCATTTCCAACTAAGGTACTGCGTTCATCTCACTGGGGCTTGTCAGACAGTGGGTGCAGCCCATGGAGCAGCACGGGGCATCACCTCACCTGGGAAGCATAAGAGGTCGGGGAATTCCCTTTCCTAGCAAAGGGAAGCCGTGACAGATGGTACCTGGAAAACTGGTACACTCCCACCCTAATATTGTGCTTTTTCAATGGCCTTAACAAACAGCACACAAGGACATTATATCCCACACCTGGCTCAGAGGGTCTCAAACCCACAGAGCCTCACTCACTGCAAGGACAGCAGTCTGAGATCTAACTGCAAGGTAGCAGCGAGGTTAGGGGAGGGGCATCCGCCATTGCTGAGACTTGAGTAGGTAAACAAAGTGGCCAGGAAGTTCAAACTGGGTGGAGCCCACCGCAGCTTGAGGAGGCCTGTCTGCCTCTTTATACTCCACCTCTGGGGACAGGGCATAGCTGAACAAAAGGCAGCAGAAACTTCTGCAGACATAAACGTCCCTGCCTGACAGCTTTGAAGAGAGTAGTGATTCTCCCAGCACGAAGTTTGAGATCTGAGAATGGACTGACTGCCTCCTCAAGTGGGTTCCTGACTTCCCCGAGTAGCCTAACTGGGAGACACCTCCCAGTAGGGACCAACTGACACCTCAAATGGCTGGGTGCCCCACTGAGATGAAGATTCCAGAGGAAGGATCAGGCAGCAACATCTGCTGTTCTGCAATATTTGCTGTTCTGCAGCCTCCACTGATCATACCCAGGCAAACAGGATCTGAAGTGGACCTCCAGCAAACTGCAACAGACCTGCAGCTGAGGGTCCTGACTGTTAGAAGGAAAACTAACAAACAGAAAGGACATCCACACCAAAACCCCATCTGTACATCACCAGCATCAAAGACCAAAGGTAGATAAAACCACAAAGATGGGGAGAAACCAGAGTAGAAAAGCTGAAAATTCTAAAAATCAAAGCACTTCTTCACCTCCTAAGGAATGCAGCTCCTTAAGAGCAATGAAACAAAGCTGGACGGAGAATTACTTTGACGAGTTGAGAGAAGAAGACTTCAGAAGATTGGTAATAATGAACTTCTCTGAGCTCAAGAAGGATGTTTGAACCCATTGCAAAGAAGCTAAAAACCTTGAAAAAAGACTAGACAAATGGCTAACTAGAATAAACAGCATAGAGAAGTCCTTAAATGACTTGATGGAGCTGAAAACCAAGGCATGAGAACTATGTGAAGGAGGCACAGGCTTCAATAGCCAATTCAATCAACTGGAAGAAAGTGTATCAGTGATTGAAGATCAAATGAATGAAATGAAATGAGAAGAGAAGTTTAGAGAAAAAAGAGTAAAAAAAAAAAAAAAATGAACAAAGCCTCCAAGAAATATGGGATAATGTGAGAAGACCAAATCTACATCTGATTGGTGTACCTGAAAGTGACAGGGAAAAGGGAACCAAGTTGGAAAACTCTTCAGGATATTATCCAGGAGAACTTCCCCAACCTAGAGAGGCAGGCCAACATTCAAATTCAGGAAATTAGGGGTAGACAGAGAGAAAGGTCAGGTTACCCACAAAGGGAAGCCCATCAGACTAACAGTGGATCTCTCGGCAGAAACTCTACAAGCCAGAAGAGAGTGGGGGCCAATATTCAACATTCTTAAAGAAAAGAATTTTCAATCCAGAATTTCATATCCAGCCAAACTAAGTTTCATCAGTGTAGGAGAAATAAAATCCTTTACAGATAAACAAATGCTGAGAGATTTTTGTCACCACCAGGTCTGCCTTACAAGAGCTCCTGAAGGAAGCATTAAACATGGAAAGGAAAACTGGTACCAGCCACTTCAAAAACATGCCAAATTGTAAAGACCATCAATGCTAGGAAGAAACTGCATCAACTACCAAGCAAAATAACCACCTCACATCATCATGACAGGATGAAATTCACACATAAAAATATTAACCTTAAATGTAAGTAGGCTAGATGCCCCAACTAAAAGACACAGACTGGCAAATTGGATAAAGAGTCAAGACCCATCAGTGTGCTGTATTCAGAAGACCCATCTCACATGCAGAGACACACAGGCTCAAAATAAAGGGATGGAGGAAGATCTACCAAGCAAATGGAAAACAAAAAAAAGCAGGGGTTGCAAGCCTAGTCTCAGATTAAACAGACTTTAAACCATCAAAGATCAAAAGAGACAAAGAAGGCCATTACATAATGGTAAAGGGATCAATTCAACAAGAAGACCTAACTATCCTAAATATATATGCACCCAATGCAGGAGCACCCAGATTCATAAAGCAAGTCCTTAGAGACCTACAAAGAGACTTAGATTCCCACACAATAATAATGGGAGAATTTAACACCCCACTGTCAACATTAGACAGATCCATGAGACAGAAAGTTAACAAAGATATCCAGGAATTGAACTCAGCTCTGCACCAAGCAGACCTAATAGACATCTACAAATTCTCCGCCCCAAATCAACAGAATATGCATTCTTCTCAGCACCACATCGCACTTATTCCAAAACTGACCACATAGTTGGAAGTAGAGAACTCCTCAGCAAATGTAAAAGAACAGAAAGTATAGCAAACTCTCTCTCAGACCACAGTGCAATCAAACTAGAACTCAGGATTAAGAAACTCACTCAAAATCACTCAACTACATGGAAACTGAACAACCTGCTCCTGAATGACTACTGGGTACATAACAAAATGAAGACAGAAATAAAGATGTTCTTTGAAACCAACGAGAACAAAGACACAACATACCAGAATCCCTGGGACACATTTAAAGCAGTGTGTAGAGAGAAATTTATAGCACTAAATGCCCTCAAGAGAAAGCAGGAAAGATCTAAAACTGACACCCTAACATCACAATTTAAAAAAGTAGAGAAGAAAGAGCAAACACACTCAAAAGCTAGCAGAAGACAAGAAATAACTAAGATCAGAGCAGAACTAAAGGAGATAGGGACACAGAAAACCCCTCAAAAAATCAATGAATCCAGTAGCTGGTTTTTTGAAAAGATCAACAAAATTGATAGACTGCTAGCAAGACTAATAAAGAAGAAAAGAGAGAAGAATCAAACAGATGCAATAAAAAATGATAAAGGGGATATCACCACTGATCCCACAGAAATACAAACTACCATCATAGAATACTATAAACAGCTCTATTCAAATAAGCTAGAAAGTCTAGAAGAGATGGTTAAATTCCTGGACACATACACCCTCCCAAGACTAAAACAGGAAAAAGTTGAATCCCTGAATAGATCAATAACAGGTTCTGAAATTGAGGCAATAATTAATAACCTACTAACCAAATAAACTCCAGAACCAGACAGATTCACAGCCAAATTCTACCAGAGGTACAAAAAGGAGCTGGTACCATTCCTTCTGAAACTATTCCAGTCAATAGAAAAAGAGGGAATCCTCCCTAATTCATTTTATGAGGCCAACATCATCCTGATACCAAAGCCTGGCAGAGATACAACAAGAACAAAAAAGAGAACTTTAGACCAATATCTCTGATGAACATCGATACAAAAATCCTGAATAAATTACTGGTAAACCAAATCCAGCAGTTCATCAAAAAGCTTATCCACCACGATCAAGTTGGCTTCATCCCTGGAATGCAAGGCTGGTTCAACATACACAAATTAATAAACGTGATCCATCATATAAACAGAGCCAAAGACAAAAACCACATGATTATCTCAATAGACACAGAAAAGACCTTCAACAAAATTCAACAGCCCTTCATGCTAAAAACTCTCAATAAACTAGGTATTGATGGGACATATCTCAAAATAATAAGAGCTGTTTATGAAAAACCCATAGCCAATATCATACTGAATGGGCAAAAACTGGAAGCATTCCCTTTGAAAACTGGCACAAGACAGGGATGCCCTCTCTCACCATGCCTATTCAACATAGTGTTAGAAGTTCTGGCCAGAGCAATCAGGCAAGAGAAAGAAATAAAGGGTATTCAATTAGGAAAATAGGAAGTCAAATGGTCCGTGTTTGCAGATGACATGAATGTAAAACCCCATTATCTCAGCACAAAATCTCCTTAAGCTGATAAGCGACTTCAGCAAAGTCTCAGGATACAAAATCAATGTACAAAAATCACAAGCATTTTTATACACCAATAACAGACAAACAGAGACCCAAATCATGAGTGAACTCCCATTCACAATTGCTACAAAAGTTTTACAATCTACCCATCTGACAAAGGGCTAATGTCTAGAATCTACAAAGAACTTAAACAAATTTGCAAGAAAAAAATCGAACCACCCCATCAAAAAGTGGGCAAAGGATATGAACAGACACTTCTCAAAAGAAGACATTTATGCAGCCAACAGACACATGAGAAAATGCTCATCATCACTGGCCATCAGAGAAATGCAAATCAAAACCTCAATGAGATACCATCTCACAGCTGTTAGAATGACAGTCATTAAAAAGTCAGGAAACAACAGATGCTGGAGAGGATGTGGAGAAATATGCACACTTTTACACTGTTGGTGGGACTGCAAACTAGTTCAACCATTGTGGAAGACAGTGTGGCAATTCCTCAAGGATCTAGAACTAGCAATACCATTTGACCCAGCAATCCCATTACTGGGTATATACCCAAAGGATTATAAATCATTCTACTATAAAGACACATGCACACATATGTTTATTGAGGCACTACTCACAATAGCAAAGACTTGGAACCAACCCAAATATCCATCAATGATAGACTGGATAAAGAAAATATGGCACATATACACCATGGAATACTATGCAGCTGTAAAAAAGGATGAGTTCATGTCCTTTGTAGGGACATGGATGAAGCTGGAAACCATCATTCTCAGCAAACTATCACAAGGACACAAAACCAAACACTGCGTGTTCTCACTCATAGGTGGGAATTGAACAATGAGAACACTTGGACACAGTGTGGGGAGCATCACACACTGGGGCCTGTTGTGGGGTGGGGGGAGGGGGGAGGGATAGCATTAGGAGATATACCTAATGTAAATGACGAGTTAATGGGTGCAGCACACCAACATGGCACATATATACATATGTAACAAACCTGTACATTGTGCACATGTACCCTAGAACTTAAGTATGATAATAATAACAATAAAAATTTAAAAACAAACAAATAAAAATAAAAAAGATATGTCTTTGCTGCTTCTTTGCTTTCTGCCATAATTTTGAGGCCTCCCTAGCCATGTGGAACTATGATTCCATTAAACCTTTTTCCTTTATAAATTGCCCAGTCTCATGTATGTCTTTATGAGAAGCATAAGAACAGACTAATACAGTAAATTGGTACTGCAGAGAGTCCATCGCTACTGTAAAGACACCCGAAAATGTGGAAGCATTTTGGAATTGGGTAACAGGCAGAGGTTGAAACAGTTTGGAGGGCTCAGAAGAAGACAGGAAGATGTGGGAAAGTTTGGAACTTCCTAGAGACTTGTTGAATGCTTTGACCAAAATGCTGATGGTGATACGGACAGTGAAGTCCAGACTAACGTAGTCTCAGATGGAGATGAAGAACTTATTGGGAACTGGAGTAAAGGTCACTCTCGCTATGCAAAGAGACTGGTGGCGTTTTGCCCCTGCCCTGGAGATCTGTGGAACTTTGAACTTGAGAGAAATGATTTAGGGTATCTGGTAGAAGAAATTTCTTAGCAGCAAAGCGTTCAAGAGGAAGCAGAGCATAAAAGTTTGGAAAATCTGCAGCCTGACAATACAATAGAAATGAAAACCCCATTTTCTGGGGGAAAAATTCAAGCCTGTTGCAGAAATTTGCCTAAGTAACAAGGAGCTAAATGTTAATCACCAAGACAATAAGAAAAACATCTCCAGAGCATGTCAGAGACCTTCACGGCAGCCCCTTCCATCACAAGCCTGGAGGCTTAAGAAGGAAAAATGGTTTCATGGGCCAGGCCTAGGGCCTCCCAGTTCTATACAGCTTCAGGACAGGGTGCCCTGCATCTCAGCTGCTTCAACTCCAGCTGTGGTTAAAAGGGGCCAATGTACAGCTCAGACCATTGCTTCACAGGGTGCAAGCCCCAAACCTTGGCAGCTTACATGTGGCATGGTGGGTGACAGCATTAGGAAGACAAATCCAGGTGAGGCTCCCTGGGAAGGATCTGACACAGTCAGCACAGGGGTGGGTGATTGAGGGATGGTGACTCAGAGCACTGATCAGGGAGGCAGGGTAGAAGCAAAGGTAACCCTCACTTTGTCCTCTTTTTCCATGGGCTGGTATCAGCTGGTAGGAATCCCTGTGATGTGTGAGAGTGAGATTGGGAATCTCTTCAGTCACAGCTGAGAAGAATTCATTCAACTTTGAGGACCATTAAAGAAAAGTTGTTAAAATGAAGGGGCCACACTCTGAACACCATGGCTGTAGAGTAGTATCCCCCTCTCTACCCCCAGCCTCATTTCCAGCTGACACCATTGGAGAGCTATGAAGGTTGGCTGGTGGCCCAGCTTGCTTTAGGGGAAAAAGAGATGACTCATAAATTGAAGAAAATATTCTCAACTTCCCTAGAAATGTAAAACATAATTATATTTATTATTAGAACAGTAATACCTCCAAATAGGTTCAACCAAGGGAGGACTGTGGTTAGAATACCATCTAAAAAAAAAAAAAAAAAGAAGTGCCTATAACTTTCTGGGAGCCTTTCAATGTGTAAATTATTAAAATAAAATACCTAAGTGAATGAAAGAAGCAGTGAGAATAAGATCTACAGTGGTCACAATACCAGTTTGAGCTATTCTGGCTGGTGGTGGTGGTGGTGGTGGTGGTGGTGGTGGTGGTGGTGGTGGTGGTTGTTGTCGTCGTTTGAGACAAGGTCTAACTCTGTTGCCCAAGCTGGTGTAATCACAGCTCTTAGGGGAAAACCATCTACTCAAGCCTCAGTAATGGTGGATATGCCCCACCTCCCACCACCCCCACCCACCAAGCTCGATCATCCCAGGTTGACTTTAGACTGCTGTGCTGGCAGTTAGAATTTTAAGTCAGTGGTTCTTAGCTTGCTGGGCTCCATGGAATTGAGACCCACTGAGCAAGACCACTTGGCTCCCTGTCTTCAGCCCCCTTTCCAAGTGAGTGAATGGTTCTGTCTTGCTGTGGTTCCAGGCATCACTGGGGTATGAAAAAACCTTCTGCTGCTATCTTGGTGTCTGCCCAGACAGCCACCCTGTTTTGTGTTTAAAACCCAGTGCCCTGGTGGTGTAGGCACATTCAGGTATCTCCACATCTGCAGATTGCAAAAACCGGGGAATCTCAGTCCCTCACGGTTTCCCTTGGCTAGGGGAAGGATGTCCCCCAGCTCTTTGCACCTCCTGGGTGAGATGATGCCCCACCCTGCTTCTGCTCACCCTCTGTGGGCTGAACCCACTGCCTAACCAGTCCCAATGAGATGAACTAGTTACCTCAGTTGGAAATGCAGAAAGTACCCACCTTCTGCCTTGGTCTCACTGGGAGCTGCAGACTGGAGCTATTCCTATTCGGTCATCTTGCCTCGCCAACCCAATATCTGTTATTTTTTGTCTTTTTGATAATAGCCAATCTGACTAGGATAAAATGATATTGTGGTTTTGATTTGCATGTCCCTGATAATTAGTGATGTAAATATACCTGTTTGCCATTTGTATGTCTTCTCCTGAGAAATGTCTATTCATGTCCTTTATCCACTTTTTAATGGGACTATTTGGGTTTTCCTGTTTACTGTTTAAGTTCCTTGTATATTCTAGATGTTAGTCCCCAGTCAGATGAATAGTTAGCAAATATTTTCTCCCATTCAATAAGTTACCAATTCACTATGTTAATTATTTCTTTTGTTGTGCAGAAACTTTTTAGTTTAAGTAAGTCTCATTTGTCTATTTTTGTTTTTGTTGCCTCTGCTTTTGATTGCTTAGTCATATATTCTTTGCTTAGACCAAGGTCCAAGAGAGTTTTCTGAAGGCTTTCTTCTAGTATTATAGTTTGTGGTCTTACATTTAAGCCTTTCATCTATTTTTAGTTGATTTTTTTATATGTTGAGAAATAGGGGTCCAGTTTCAATCTTCTGCATATGAATATTCAATTTTCACAGCACCATTTATTGAAGAGGATGTCTTTTCCCCCACTGTAATTTATTGTCAGCTCTGTCAAAGACTTGTTGGCTATAAATATGTGGCTTTATGTCTGGAATCTCTATTCTGTTCCATTGGTCTATGTATCTACTTTTCTACCAATACCATGCTACTTTGGTTACTATAGCCTAGTTTTATTTTTATTGTATGTGTGTGTATATATATTTAGAGATAGGGTTTTGCTCTATTGCCCATGCTGGAGGATAGAGTTCAGTGGTGTGATCATAGCTCACTGCAGCCTTGAGTTCCTGGGATTAAGCAATCCTCATGCCTGAGCTTCCAAAGTAGCTAGGACTAGGGAAATGCACCACCATGCCTGGCTAACTGTTGAAATTTTTTATAGAGATGGGGGTCTTGCCATGTTGCCAAGTCTGCTCTCAAACTTCTGGCCTCAAGTGTTCCTTGTACATTATCCTCCCAAAGCACTGGGATTGCAGGAGTGAGTCACTGTGCTTGGACATGTAATATATTTTGAAGTCAGGTCACATGATGCCTCCAGCTTTGTTCTTTTTGCTCAAGATTTATTTTGGCTATTAGGGCTCTTTTTGGTTCCATGTGAATTTTGGAATTGTTTTTCTAATTCTGTAAAAAGTGATATTGGTAATTTGATAGAAATTGCACTGAATCTATAGATTGCTTTTGGCAATACAGTCATTTTAATATTGATTCTTCCTATTTGTGAACATGAGATATTTTTCCATTTGTTTATGTCATTTACAATTTCTTTCACCAGTGTTTTATAGTTCTTCTTGTAGAGGCCTTACAACTTATTGGTTAAATGTATTCCCAAGGGGGTGTGTGTGTGTGTGTTTGTGTGTGTGTGTGTGTGTATTGTAATGGAATTGAGTTCTTGATTTAGTTCTCACCTTAAGCACTGTTGATATACAGAAATGCAGATAATTTTTGTACATTAATTTTGTATCCTGAAACTTCGTTGAAGTCATTTATCATGTCTAGGAGTCTTTTGAAGGAATCTTTAGGGTTTTCTAGATATAAGATCATGCCATCAACAAAGAGATAATTTAACTTCTTCTTTCCTGATTTGCATGTCTTTTATTCCTTCCTCTTGCCTGATTGCTCTGGCAGTGACTTCTAAGACTATGTTGAATAGAAGTGGTGAGAGAGGACACCCTTGTATTATTCTAGCTCTTACGGAGAATGCTTTCAACTTTTCCCCCATTCAGTAGGATGTTGGCTGTGGGTTTGTTGCATACAGCTTTTATTATTTTGAGATGTGCTCCTCCAATGCGCAGGTTGTTGAGGGTTTTTATCATGAAGGGATGATGAATTTAATCAAATGCTTTTTCTGTATTTATTGAGATGATCATATGGTTTTTGTTTTTAATTCAGTTTATCTGATGAATTACACATTGATTTGTACATATTGAACCATTTTTGTATCCCTGGAATAAAACCCACTTGGTTGTGTTGCATTATCTTTTTTATGTGCTGTCAGATTCAGTTCACTAGTATTTTCTTGAGGATTTTTATGTCTATGTTCATCAGAGATATTGGCCTGTAGCTTTTTGTTGTTGTTTTTGTGTCCTTGTCTGCTTTTGGTATCAGAATAATGCTGGCCTTATAGAACGAGCTAAGGAGAATTTCCTCCTCTTTGATTTTTTGAATAATTTCAGGAGGATTGTTTTAGTTCTTCTTTGTACATTTCATAGAATTTGGCTGTGAATCCATCTGGTCCTGATCTTTTTCTTGATGAGAACCTTTTTATTACTGATTTAATCTCACACTCATTATTAATCTGTTTGGGTTTTCTATTTCTTTTTTATTCAATCTTGGTAGATTGTATGTTTTAGGAATTTCTACATTTCCTCTAGGTCTTCCAGTTTGTCAGCGTATACTTGTTCATAATAGTCTCTGATGATCTTTTGTATTTCTGTGGTATTGTTACAGGAGTGGGGGGTCCTTGCTCCCAGAGCTCCCAAGATGGTAGTGGGCCACTTCCAAGATGGTGGCAAGTCTCATGTTTTCTGACCTGGGGTTCTTGGCCTCATGGATTCCAGGGAATGGAATCTTGGGCGATGCAGTGAGTGTTGTAGCTCTATTAGAAGCCATAGGTCATTGAAGAGAATCGTGGAACCCAGTGACTAGTGTTCAGCTCTATTAGAACGAACCCAGGCACTTAGCTATGCAGGAACAATGGCAAGCCTTTATCCTGATTGGGAGAGGCAATGGGTGCCTCCCTGGATCAGGAGAATAGCGGACACCCTGCTGGATCTGGAGGGATGGAAGTCAGTGCTGGGTCTGCCATGGTGGCAAACAGCAATGGTGGATGGTGAGAGAAAGCTCAGCTCCAGCAGTAACAAAACACGGACCAGAAGAGTGCAGTTGCAAGATTTAATAGAGTGAAATAGAGTGAAGACAGAGCTCCCACATAAGAGGAGGGGACTCAAAGGGGGTTGCCTGTTGCTGGCTCCAATGCCTGGGTTTATATCCCGATCTTTGTCCCTCCCACTGTGCTCTCAGGCAATAGATGATTGGCTATTTCTTTACCTCCTGTTTTGCCTAATTAGAATTTTAGTGAGCTCTCTGATTGGTCAGGTGTGGGCTAAGTTGCAAGCCCCCTGTTCAAAGGTGGAGGTGGTCACCTTCCCAGCTAGGCTTAGGGATTCTTAGCCTAGGAAATTCCAGCTAGTCCTGTCTCTCAGTATGAGTTGTAATGCCTCCTTTTTCATTTCTGATTTTGTTTGTTTGAGTCTGCTGTCTTCTTGATTAATCTAGCAAGCAGTTTATCAGTTTCATTTATCTTTTCGAATAACTAACTTATTGTTTCATTGATTCTTTGTATTGTTGGGGTTTTTTCTCTATTTTGTTTCACTCTGCTCTGATTTTTATTCTTTCTTTTCTTCTGCTAATTTTAGGTTTGGGTTGTTCTTACTCTTCTAGCTCCTTGAGGTATATTGTTATATTGTTCATTTGTAATCTTCTACTTTTTTGGTGTAAGTGTTTATTGCTGTAAACTTCCTCTTAGTACTCTTTCTTTATATATCCCACAGCTTTTGAAATTGGGTTTCCATTTTCATTTTTCAATAATTTTTTCTTATTTCTATCTTAATTGTTTCATTGACACAATGGTCATTCAGGGGCATGCTGTTTAATTTCTATGTAGCTGTAGTTTCCAAAGTTCCTCTTGTTACTGATTTCTAGTTTTATTCCAATGTGGTCTGAAAAGATACTTGATATATTAATAATTTTGACTTTTAAAAATTTGTTGAGATGTATTTTGTAATCTAATATATGGTCTATCTTGAAGACTGTTGCATGTGCTGGTGAACAGAATGTGTATTTTGCAATCATTTAATAGAATGTGCTGTAAACAAATGTCTGTCAGGTCCATTTGGTCTAAAGTCCAGTTGAAATCCAATTTTGTTGTTGTTGTTGATTTTTCTGTCTAGGTGATCTGTCTAATGCTGAGACTGGGGTATTAGAGTACCCCCACTTTTATTGTATTGCAGTCTATCTCTTTCTTTCGATCTGGTAATATTTGCTTCATAAAGTGGGTGCTCCAATGTTGAGTTCATATATTTATATTTGAATTGTTATAACTTCTTGCTAGATTAATCTCGTTATCATTATATAATATTTTTGTCTCTGTTTTACTGGTTTTGACTTAATGTCTGTATTATCCAATATAAGCATAACTACTCCTGTCTTTGCTTTGGATTCCATTTGCATGTAACATCTTTTCTATCCTTTAACTTTGTCTATATGCACTTTACTGATAAGGTGAAATTTTTGTAAACAGCATGTAGTTGGATCATATTTGTTTTATCTCTTCAGCCATTCTGTATATTTTAAGTGGAGAATTTAATCCATGTATGTTCAAGGTTATTATTGATGTGCAAGGCTATGTTCTTGTCATTTTGTTAATTGTTTTCTTGTTTTTTAATACATTATTCTTTCTTTTTTTCTCCTTGTTTGTTGTTATGGTTTGGTGGATTTCTGTAGTGATACCATATGAATTCTCTCTCTCCTTCCTTTGTGTGTTTGTTTTGTCAACGTGTTTTTGTGTATTTTCATGATGGTAAGTGTCATGCTTTTGCTTCCAGGTTTAGGACTCCCTTGAATATTTCTTGTAGGGCCTTTCTAGTGGTAGTGAATTTTCTCAGCATTTGCTTGTCTGGGAAAGGCTTTATTTCTCTTTCCTTTATAAAAGGTAATTCGAGTAAACATAGTATTCTTGGCTACCAGATTTTCTTCCACCAATTTGAATATATCATCCCATTCTCTTCTGACCTGTAGTTTCTGCTGAGAAACACGCTGCTAATCTGATAGGGTTTTTTTGTACATGACTACATGCTTTTCTCTTGCTGTTACTAGGATTTGCTCATTACCTTTGACTTTTGACAGCCTCATTATAATGTTCCATGAAGAATACCTTTTTGCATTGTAGCTGCCTGAGGATTGCTGAGCCTCCCATACCTGGATGTTTAAATCTCTTGTTATACTTGGGAAGTTTTCAGCTGTTATTTTATTAGATAGGTTTTCTAATCCTTTTGGTCTTTTTTCACCCTCAGGGATACCAATAATTTGAATGTTCAGCTGCTTTATCTTGTCCCAAATGTCATGAAGCCTTTGCTCATTCTCTTTTTTTCCTCTTCTTTATTTTTGTCTGACTGGATTATGTCAAAAGACTTGTTTTCACGTTCTGAGATTCTTTCCCCTACTTGACCTAGTCTATTGTTGAAGCTTTCAAATATATGTTGTATTTCCTTCAATTAGTTCTTCAGTTTCACAATTTCTATTTGGTTATTTTAAAAAATATATTTCTCTTTGATAAGTTTCTCATTCATATCTTGTTTTTTTTATTTCTTTCTATTGTTTTTCAGGATTCTCTTGAATCTCACTGAGCTTCTTTAAAACCAATATTTTTAATTCTTTATCTGATGTTTTAAAAATTCTTTTTGATTAGGGTTTATTATTGTGTAAATTTGGAGACGTCATATTTCTTTGCTTCCTCATGTCTTCCTGTGTCTTCACCATGATTTATGCACATCTGGTGTAACAGTTGCTACTTCTCAGTTTTTAATTTACTTTTGTGGGGAGGACCTTCTCCTGAAGACACATCTGTAGTAATTGCTGCAAGTATTGCACACTGTGGATTTGATTCTGGATGCATGCAATAATGTAATCTCTGTATGTTTTCTTAGGTTCTAAATAGTGTTAGTGGTATCTGTGACTTTCTGGTGGGTTAGGGTGCAGTCATTAATGGAAACTGTGGTAAAATTGTGTTGGGGACCACGATGCTAAATTGAGCCAGTCTTCAGGTCCCAGTGGTGGCAATGGTGAGCTGAGCATGCCTATCCTTATGCCCAGAGCAGAGTATTCTGGCATCAGTGTTGGTGGTTACTAGTGGACCGGTTACTGGGCCCCCAGATGGCTTTCTGTGTTGCTGGTAGTGGCAGCTGTGAACCAGGTGCGTAGATGCATTTTGGGGCCCCTGGGCAACTGATGTGGCATAGGTAATGACAGTGGTAGTGATGGGATGATTCTCTGGGTCCCAAGCAGTGTGTGTTGATGTTGGCGGTGGCTGTGATGGGTGGGCCAGTCTCCAGGCCGGCAGGTGGTTGGTGCTTGCAGACAGATACCAGCTGAGATGGTAGCAGCTGGGAGTTTAGGCCCAATCGCCAGCATCTGGGGGAAGTGCTTAGATATCTAAAATGGTGTATTGGTTGAGGCAATCCCCAGGATATCGGGCTATGTGCTCTGTCTCAGAGGTGAGGGGGAATGAAGCTGGGCTTGGAGGACTTGTGCTCAGGCACCTCATGAGTGAGAGAAGGCACCAGTTGTGGTGAAATGAGTGGGGTGTTCCTCAGGCCCCAGAAAAGTGCTTGGGTGAGGGGCTGTAGCAGTTGCACTGAGATCCTGTCACTGAAGAGGGTGAAGCCTGCCTCAGTGGCCACAGCCTCAGTGGGGGGTAGTGAACCTGCATCCCTCTCATACACCAGTCTTCCCAGGGCTCACCCATCCCTGGTGGTGATAACCTGCACCTAACTCATGCCTCAGCCCCAGCTGCAGGAGCTCCTATCTAGCTTGCGACTAAGTTCCAGCAGCAACCTCTGCCCTGCTCAGATCACAGTCTCAGTCCTGGTAGTGCTCACATCTCAGCACCAACAGCTGCAGCTCATACCTCACTTGCTTCTCAGTCCCAGCTATGGGAGCCTGCTCCCAACTGGCACCCCAGCAGCAACAGCCCAAGTATGCCTAACACCTCAGTCCCAGTACCCTTGGGTCCCAGGACAGCATGCAGTCTGCCAAAGGCTAGGATTGAAAAGGGCACCTTGCTGTAGCCACTTTGGTCTCAGAAAGGGTACAGATCCCAGCACGAGCTCTCTCCCTGGAGCGGTTGTATCTCAACCGCTGGAAGCTCTCTATGTTAGTTTCAGGGCTTGGAGAGTCAAGGTCCTCTCCTGTGGCCAGGATTGCATGATTCCAGATATGCGCTGCTGGAAGTCTCTTACTTACCCTTTCCCCACGTTGGGAAGATACTCCTGGCACCCAGCCAATCCTGACCAAGCAGGCTGCCTCTCCTCCTTCTACTTCCTTGCTTTTGGTGTTTCCTTTCACTGTTCTTTGAATTACAGTGTTCTATCTTAGATAATGCATTTGAAATATATTGTCTATACACTATTTTGGCTCTTCTATAAGTGGAGGAGATGAGTGTGATATGCTTCTAGTCAGCCATCTGGAAGCTCCTTCTAAATTTTTTTTTTTTACTTTTCTTATTCTCAATTAATCAAAAAGAAAATTGTTCAGCATTAACCTCTCTGGTGAACAATTTACTCTCTCTAGAGCCCCCAAACCTCCACCACGATGATTGTGCCCACAATCTGATATAGGCTTTAGAGTCCTGTGCTTATTTTCTCTTTCTATTCAATGTTGAAAGTGGAATTGAAGAAAAAGAGAAAAATAAGACTGGGTCTATGCATATGAATGAATTGGAATTTTGATTTAAAAATAGATAAAGCTACCCCAAAAATAAAGCACTGTACTCTCACTTCAACACTGACCCCTCTCTTTGGAAAATGAAACTGCTTCAGGAAAAACCTCTTGTGGATAGATCTACCACTCTGAGAAGGCAATTAAGTAAATTCTTTGGACTGTCATTTCATTCAATGCAACTCCCTTTCCTTGGCCACAGATAATTAGAGAAGAAGACATTGCCTGATTCACAGGCAGACAAACAATAGGCTGGACAGTGGTCCATAGTCCAATAAGAAGGATGGTGACTTCCTGGTTCAATTAGATTTTCTGTCTTCAAGAGTTTGAATGTAGCTTCATAGTAAAGAGTTAGTAGTTGATACTGAAAAAAAATAGAAGAATCACACATGGATAATTCAGGTTACATAGGATGTGATGAAGCAGCAGTTTTGTGCCAAGAAGGGTCCCTGAGTGACTACGTTAAGCAGAGTGCCTTGCCAACCTGTGTTGGGTATGTTTTGTGGGTTAGAAATAAGCTTTTGTGATATTTAACCACAAAGATTTTGAAGTTGTTTTTAGTACAGCATAACTTGACCTGACTGATACAATCCCTTTATTTCCTTTTACTCTCAAAGTGGAAATGGCTCTAAAGTTGTCCTCTTTTTCTTATTTTTTCCTTTCTATTTACTCTCAAGTGTGATCATCCTGTTGTGTACCTTTCAGTACCGCTTTTATAAAGGAATAACTCCCAGGGAATTCATATCTCCAGCTGCCTCCAGCTTCACTTGACTTTCCAGCCATCGCCATAAACTCCATACAATTCAATAATTCAATTCAATGAATGTTTACTGAGCATTCACTAGGCACCTGGTTTTGTGCTGAGGGCTGAAGATGCTGAGGTGACTCTGTCCTCATGACACTTATAGCCCACTAGGTAAGACATTAAATAGGTAGTTAAATAAGCAGTTTTAATCTGAACTCAACAATTGCAAAGCAAACGTCATCATATCGCCTACAGAAATCGACACAATTGCTAAAAGACCAGATTGCTACCATTGACAGCTCTTTTGCCTTCTCCCAGTTGAGCAAGTATGAGGCAGCTTGGGCTCTTCTCTCATCTTTCCCCAAATCAAAATGGACACGAAGTTCTTTTGTCTCCTCTGGAAAATTTTAATAGAGTCCCCCTTTACTACATCTGTCCCAGGTTAAGATACCTAAACTAGTATTTATGAAACATTGTTCCTTAATACCCCAGTTCCAGAACACTAAATGGCTTGCTGAATAGTTCCAACCCTATTAAATCTAAACCACTCATTGTGAAAACACGAAAACATAATATACCTCAAGTATAATTTTTATTACTGTAAATAGTATACAATAATGCTAGCCACATTTTTGGAGCACTTACTATGTATCAGGCACCATATAATATTCTTTTGTTTACTCTTTCATGAAATCCTTACTAAAATCCCATGAAACTTTAAGATTATTACCCTCATTTTACAGACAAGGAAACTAAGGCTAGGCAATGCTAACCAAGCCCAAAGTTAAATAGTTAGTGGTTTCTAAACTTAGGTCCTAAATCATGTTCCCTTCCATAACTTGGGAGCAGAGACCATACTTTACATTTGCTTATAAACCAACAGTTTTGAGTCCAATGCTGGATAAACATTATGTTTTTAATATCTACTGATTGATTGGCATTCTCTCTCTAATCTATTCTAATAAAGCAATAAGATATTAGATTTCTGAGATCACCTCCACAGGGAATACTGTTGCAAAGCAATATATGTTGAGTTGTTTTTATTTTTTATTTTTTCCTGAAAGGGGCAAAGCCCATGAGAGATCAGGAGAGATAGGTCTGAGCAGTAGCCTGAAAGTTTACCAAAAAAATGGCAGGGGGCATGCCCAAGATGGCCGAATGGGAACAGCTCCAGCCTCCAGCTCCCAGCCTGAGCCACACAGAAGACAGGTGATTTCTGCATTTTCAACTGAGGTACCAGGTTCACTTCACTGGGTCACATCAGACAGTTGGCGCTGGTCCACAGGTGCAGCCTGACCAGCAAGAGCTGAAGCAGGGCGAGGCATCACCTCACCTGGGAAGCACAAGGGGGAAGGGAATTCCTTTTCCTAGCCAAAGGAAATTGAGTAACTCCCGGAACACCTGGAAAATCGAGTAACTCCCACCCTAATACTGCGCTTTACCAAGGGTCTTAGCAACCGGCACAACAGGAGATTATATCCCACACCTGGCCCAGAGAGTCCCATGCCAACAGAGCCTCCCTCATTGCTAGCACAGCAGTCTGAGATCTAACTGCAAGGTGGCAGCGAGGCTGGGGGAAGGGTGCCTGCCATTGCTGAGACTTAAGTAGGTAAAGAAAGCTGCCGGGAAGCTCGAATTGGGTGGAACCCACCACAACTCAAGGAGGCCGGCCTGCCTCTGTAGACTCTTCCTCTGGGGACAGGTCATAGCTAAACAAAAAGCAGCAGAAATCTCAGCAGAGGTAAATGCCCCTGTCTGACAGCTTTGAAGAGAGGAGTGGATCTCCCAGCATAGAGGTTGAGATCTAAGAATGAACAGACTGTCTGCTCAAGTGGGTCCCCGACCCCTGAGTAGCCTAACTTGGAGACATCCCCCACTAAGTGCAGAACAACACCTCACACCTCACACGGTGGGGTACACCCCTGAGACGAAGCTTCCAGAGCAAGAATCAGGCAGCAACAGTCGCTGTTCAGCAATATTCTATCTTCTACAGCCTCTGCTGCTGATACCCAGGCAAACAGGGTCTGGAGTAGACCTCAAGCAAACTCCAACAGACCTACAGCTGAGGGTCCTGATTGTTAGAAGGAAAACTAACAAACAGAAAGGACACCCACACTAAAACCCCATCAGAAG